>NC_045546.1:42668287-42825787 GCF_009769535.1 Thamnophis elegans
AAACATGACCAAAAAAACCTAAAACAAAAGAATCAGTAAAAGCTCTAACCAAGCTCTGACAGCAAATCTATAGAACAGCAGCCAAATGATTGGAGGTGATCATTCTATATGCCAGTATGAAAGACTGAAAATTTAATAGATTGTGTAAACTGTCATACAAAATCCTTAATTTCACATGCTAACAAATTATGTTTAGAATTATCTAGCTCAGAGACTCCTATAAGGAAAGGGAAATTATGGTTTAAGAAAAGGCAGAGACATAAAAGGATTGATTTTATTTGATTAGATTTATAAGGCTAACCAACTTATTGTGACTCTGAGATAATTATGGCTGATGTATTCTGGATAATAGAGAATAGCAATAGCATTTCAACTTACACACCACTCCATAGTGCTTTACAGCACTCTTTGAGCAGTTTACAGTGTCAGCATATTTTCCCCAACAATCTGGGTGTCATTTTACTAACTTCAGAAGGATGAAAGATTGAGTCAACCTTGAGCCTGTCAGGATCAAAATCCAGACAGTGGGCAGAGTTAACCTGAAATACTACATTCTAACCACTGTGCCACCCGGGCTCCAGGGCAAGCCAAAGAATACCTCAAAAAAGTCACTATGGACTTTATTGGTTATAGAAAGGTCTTAGATTGTGCTGAAAATGTCAAGCTGTGGAAAATGCTTAGGAAAATTGAAACACAACATTGTCCTCATGATAAATCTGTATAGAAGTCAGGAAGCAGTAGACTGACAGAATGTGGTGAAAGAGAATGTTTACAAATTGGAAAATGAACAATAAAATACTGCATAATCTAATGAAGGAAGAGAGAAGGAGAGAGGAAGCAGGGAGAAGGAGGGAAGGGGAAAGAGAGACTAAATAATAGTCTCATTTTGAAAGTGTTAGTAGATGGAACTTGTTCCATCATCTGTGTGCTCCAAGGTAGAAGCTTAAATACTGGAAATTCTCAAGTTACATTCCAGAATAGCTAATGCTGATGCTGGTTGCATAAACTGGACTACAGTAACTAACTTCCTGAGTACACCACTCCACAATGCCCTTCTAGACACATTTACACTTTTTTTACCTTTCTGCTCCATGGTTCTCTTCAATGATGTTATTTCACAGAGCTCATGGTAAATTGTTCTAGACTTCAGCTGCCAGTGCTTGCTATACTTACTTTCCTTGACCATTAAAGTAACATTTTTTTGCTTTTAACCACTGGGTCAATTAGAAAATTATTAGAAAGTGACTGATAATCATTCCCAGTTTTCATGCAAGTAACAGTGGCACTGTTTACTATGTGGAAAATGTCTTTGCATAATATTTTTTTAAAACTACAGAATTCTGAAATGTGTTACAAAGGTGTAAAAATCATTAGCAAACATCTCACTGTATGTTGATTGCAAAACTAATCATATGAAATCTTAAAGTGTGATAACCAAAAATTAAACAAAAATCTATTTACTATTTTATGTAAAAGACTATGTCCGTGAAGTGTAGATTGTTAGAACTGGATGCCTTTCAATTAATTGCTTTTCGCTTCATCTATTAATTATTTCTTATGGCTTATGAGTTTAAAAAGATTTCAGTTTGATATCTGCCTCATGTCCATAGTTATTGAACCTTGGACTGATAAAATGCTATCATGAAAAAGTATTTTCCTGAAAGCTCTGAATATACCAAATATTTTTACTCTTTAAATTATATTTAGGGATGCTTTACTGTGTGCCTTAGGAAAGCTAACAATATAAGAACCGCTGGTTCTCTTTGTCTTTTGAACTTATAGTTTACTAGATAAAGTATATTCAGGACAAAAAATAATAAAAACAAACAAGTTTCCTAAGTCTAAATGCTATTGCTATTGCTATAATCAAAATTTTTCACCCTTTGACTTTTGAACTTTTCCATATGCACCTTTCTTTTGTGCTTAATTTGTGAGTTCTGCAAATCACATCAATAGAAGTATATTCAAGGCAATCTAATAGGCATAGGAAATATAAAGTGTGTGGAAGATGTTTTATTTCAGCTAAAAGGTTAGCAGTCCCCTTATTAAGTACAGAAGAGGCCCTTACAGCATGGACAACATACATGCAGTTATGGCACTGCCATTTACATTGTCGTTACGAGGTTTTGCTTTGTTTGTTTGTTTAAATTATTTAAGTTTGTTTATTAAGTTATTTAAGTTTGTTTATTTAAGTAATTTCCTTGTTTGATTGTTGAAAGTCATTGAGGTGGCATACATGTTCATTATATTGCTGTTACTTTTGTTCCTTCCTTTATTGTCATGAAGAATGATGGGTCCCTAATTGTGTATAATCAAGTGATCTTACCAGATAAATTGCTTAGCATCAGAACTGTTTCCAAATTCATACTTTGCAAATTAGTATTATAGAATAAACGGCCCTGTGTTCTCCCATATATGGTTTTTGGACTGCATTCTGCATTATGTTTTGGCACACATTTAATATTATGAGACCATAAATGAGATAATCTACACCTGTGTTTGATGAGAAAAAAAGAAAATGGCATTTGAAAAAGAAAATACATCTATGAGAGAGAAAGGTATATATTATTATATATTATGTTATAATATATTATGAATCAAGTACAGGTAGTCATAACTGAGGACCACAACCAAACTCAAAATTTATGTTGCTAAGTGATATATGTTAAATGAGTTTTGCCCCATTTTACATCTTTTATTGCCACAATTGTTAAATGAATCACTGCAATTGTTAAGTTAGCACAGTTGTTAAGTGAATCTGGCTTCCCCATTTATTTTGCTTTGCTTTGTCAGAAGATCATAAAAGGTCTTGATCCCTGGACACTGAAAATGTCATAAATATGAACCAGTTGCCAAACATCTGAATTTTAATCATATGACCATGGGGATTCTGAAACAGTCATAAATGTGAAAAATGATCCTGTCACTTTTTTCAGTGATGTTATATCATTCTTATATATTTTAGTGTGTATATGTATCTCTGTGTGTGTTTTATTAAGTTCCAGAAGTAATATATAAAACTTCATGAAACTGTAATTTTATGTTCAAGGGCACAAATCTTTTGCCATAGATTTACACATTTTCAGGTCTAATAACTGTTTTAATTATGTTGCAAAAATTGCACAATATGTTATGCTAACCAACTATATTGCACCTTTAACCTTTTGATTTAGATTTAATTTAAATCTTAATTTAAAAAAATATATATATTTGCATGCAAGTAAATGAATTCATTCAAAAATACATTAATAGAACCTTCTCAAATGCATATGAAATAGACAAAAAAGCTTTAGTTTGCAAGTGCAGACACGATAAGATTCTAAATTAAAATGCATAATAATTTTATTTTAAATATGATTTTTATATTAGGATAGTATATTAGATTATTAAGTAATTCAAGTAAGCATATACTGGTAACATTAGAAGAAAGTTTCCAATATATGATTGCTTTAAATAGTCATTAGGTATAGGTGAAATAGTTTATGACAAGTTCTACTGAAAAAGTAAATTGCTTTCACTTACAGAGTCAATATGCTGCCAAAGTAATAAACTACATATACAGTATAATATGTATCTCTTTCGTTTGTTTATCAATTTTTTTATTTCCCATGACATTTTTTTCTAGCTATATTCTATTGTTATAACTATGTGTATAGTCTTGTGGGACAGGATTGAATGTAGAAATTTCTATGACTTGTAATAAAAACATGAATCGAGCTGAGAAGTTTTGATCAGCAACATAATCTATATTTTATTTATTGAAGCTGCACTATTTCAAAATAAAAATTTATTTTCTTTAAATACCACTAGTTACATTATTTCCTTGTTTCATTTTATCTTCTTCAGCTTTTTTTTAAAAAAAATAGTATAGCACAAAATATAGTTAGATCCAGACTGAATAGTAGCAAAATTATTCCATATGTTCCAAAATATATTTTCATGTGTCTCAGAGGACTAATTCTTACCTACTGACATAGATATGAAGAAATTATGTTCTGTGCCATCATTTTGAATACGTGGATTGAAAACATTAATAGGGAGTTAGAAGAGACAATGCTAATATATATTAAATAGTGTTGCATGAACTTTGAGGTGGCTAAAATATTGCCATGAAGTTGGGATGATAGATGCAAGAGCTCTGTACAATAGGAGATATACACATAATTTTCACAACATCTTTACTCTCTGCTGAGTTTATCCTACTTATCTTATTTTGTCTTTTTAGCAAATTTTTAAAATTTTACCTTTCTTCCCCATGGTTTATGGCTGTTTACTAAATATTTATTTATTTAAAACATTTATAGAGCTACCAGCTCCTAACCAAATACGGGTAGCTCCCAATCAAAAGTTAAAATAACTTATAAAATTATATTAAAACTATAACTGAATTAAAACATTAATTACACTAAAGACCTTTCACTAAGTCAAAATTTTAATCTGCAATTATCCAATCTTATCTTGGGGTAAAAGCCAGGACTTCAAGAATTTATGGAAGGATAGGAGGGTAGAGACCTTTCAAGGGGCAGAATGTGACAGGGGCAATACATGTTATACCACATAACTTACTTAAAACACTTGCCTTGTAATTTATGTTGCTCAAAAGCAATAATGCAATTTTTAGTTATCAGTTGTCCCCAGACTCTCTCTCTTGCACAAATACATATAAGATTTTTTTATAAAAGGTTGGTATGAATGAATCCAAAGTAATTTATATGTTCTCCTTTTATTGCACCTACTTATTTTAATCATTTCTTTTTTAATCCTTGATTTAGAACATGTATTCTTAATAACATCTATTAGGTAATTAATTTACATTCCTTTACATTCCTAATGGTTCCACTTGGCACAACCCAGCAGCTTGTGGGCTTCCCTCAGACCACAAAATAGCCAGGGTTAGAAGCGGTCCTAGTACCAGAACAGCCAAAGCTGGCACACTAGCCTATTTGTTCTTCTAATCTTCTATAAATCCTGATAATATGTCATACATTCAGAAAACACCATTAAATGTCATCAAAATTAAATGTAACTGTACCACTAATTAGAAAAAAAATGGCATAGGTCAGTATGAAGTATAGGAAGAAATAGTTCATAATGAGAAAGATTATAATCCAACAGTCTTAGACTCAAATTTAGTTCAAATGATAATTAAGCATGACTTCCACTTACTTTCACTACTTTATTGATTTTATTGAAATGTAGCTTTGTTCAATTGCTCTAAAATGGTCTTACACTTTTTCAGTTGAAGAGCAATAAAAGCTACAACTGACCTTTAATTTTTTAGAAGTTATTTAATTTTCTAAATGAATTAGAGAATTTAAATAACAATATGAACAGAGCTAAAATTAGAATTATTAAAAACAACAAACAAACAAAAATCCCTGTAACTTTCAATTTGCCTGACTAGGCCATAGTTTTCAAGTAATGTCCTAATATTCATTATATTATTCTGGTGGTTATTTGTAAATTCACTTCATCTTACAAATCAGAGTGGAAGAAGAAGAAGAAGAAGAAGAAGAAGAAGAAGAAGAAGAGAAGAAGAAGGAGGAGGAGGAGGAGGAGGAGGAGGAGGAGGAGGAGGAGGAGGAGGAGGAGGAGGAGGAGGAGGAGGGGAGGAGAAGAAGAAGAACAGCAAGAGCAAGAGGAAGAAGAAGAAGAAGAAGAAGAAGAAGAAGAAGAAGAAGAAGAAGAAGAAGATGACAAAGGAGGAAGAAGGAGGAGGAGGAGGGGAGGAGGAGAAGAAGAAGAACAGCAAGAGCAAGAGGAGGAGGAGGAGGAGGAGGAGGAGGAGGAGGAGGAAGAAGAAGAAGAAGAAGAAGAAGAAGAAGAAGAAGAAGAAGAAGAAGAAGAAGAAGAAGAAGAAGAAGACAACTTCATTGATGTTTATTCCGATAAACCCTTTACCATCATATTTCTTCTCTTTTCCATCTTTGAAACATTTCTTTATATTCCCCTTTCAGGGTGTCTTCTTTACTGATTCTGAAAGTTTCGGCTTAGCTCTATTAATCAGAAAAGAAAGAGGACAATGTTGTAATGTCAAGCAGAAGCTTAGGGCGCTTATGTTTGTTTCTAAAGATTAATTTAAGCTAGATTTGTTTGCATATAGGATTTGTATAAGAGCCTTAGGGACAGTCAAATAATTTCTTTTAAAAAATCCAAATAACAACTGTTGCCTTTCAAGGAGCAGCTGTTGTGTCAACAGTAATTGTTTCTAAGAACTTGCAACCCAAAAGTGGGTTTTTAGTGCTGTAAAATAAACAATTGGTTGCTTGTGAAAGATTTCCAAACAGAGTGCATTAAGATGAAAAATGATCTTTCCTTTCCTTTCCTTCCCTTCCGTTCCCTTCCCATCCTTCCCTCCCATGCCTTCCCTTTATTTCTTTATACTTTATGGATATATGACATTTAGACTAGCTGTAACTTCAGAGTTTAAGCCAATGCCAGAAAATTTGAGAAAATTGTGCAAAGGGAATATTACATGCTGTCTCTATATCACTACACTTTATAATGTAAGTCACCTTAGAATTAGAAAGATTTACTTTTGAGTAAACTTGCTTATCTGCTGGAGCGCAGGAAGATTTATTTGGGAATAAGCTGTACTGAACTCAGCAGGATATATTTCTAAATAGGCAAATATACCACTGAATTAATGCTTGTTAAATAAATCTCTGTAATTATCAGTATGAAAATGAACAACAGGCAAAGCAAAGGACTTGAAATCTATTTTCCATGACTTCTAAAATGATTTTTAAACACATGAATAATACTATAATACACTTATATGATATCCATCATTTAAAAATATAATAGAAATATAGAGTTAAAAGGAATATAGTCTCCTTCCTGCCTGATAATTACCTTTGTCATATTCACAAAATAAAAGCTGATGATGTTTAAAGGAATAGGCACTATAAAACAGGAGGGGGGATCCACATCTGATCAATGAGACTGCAGACTTCAGAACAAATGCATATAAATGGAAAACTTTCTCTGTCCCTGGATTCTGCGCCAACTTTTTCAACTTTCAGTGAAACAAAAATTTGGCATTTTTTAAATTTTTCTTATTATTATTGCACTTTCCTGAACACATGGATATTAAATAGTTTATCTTTCCATTTTCATTTTCAAGCCTTTTTTCCCCACCTAATTTTCTCTCATTACAGGTACTCTTCCCTCAGTCCATCTGTTGTTGTTGCTGTTCTGCTGGAAGTATGTTTCTGTTTCTTTTCGCTTCACAGTTCACTATACAAACACGTTAACTGGCAAACAAACTTGGTTTCAGATGGAGTTGATAACCTTAAACAGATCAAGCAGAGAACATTATACAGGATTTATAATGTTGTAATAATGAGTATATATATTAATGTGTTTCCCTGTATACTCTTTGGAGTTTGCCTGCTTTTTCAAACATATGGTATGATATGGAAGTATCACACAAACATGATTTTTTTTTAAAAAAGAAAACATATGGTGGCATTACAAAAAGCACCCTTATGATATAGATAAATGAGCTCCAGAAATGATTCAGGAATAATTATTAATATACCATTATTTATACAATTATGACTTAAGTGATTCTTGACTGCTTAAATTATAGTAAAGCATTCATAAATCCAAATATTAGGAAGCTTTAAAAATGTATTTAAAAACCTGATATTTGTTCTTGCGAACAAATTTTCCCAAAGCCCTATACTTACATATGCTTTTTTTCTCCAAAAAGGTTTTATAACAACAACAGAAAATACAGAATTTGAACTAAAAGGATTCCATTTGTAGCTTCTGAATCAAGTTCATGGACTGGATACTTGTTTAGATATTTAGAAATAAATGTAGTGAATGAATTTAACACTGCCTGTGTAAAGGTAACATCCACTTTTTTTCATACAAAACCTTTTATAACATTTGACTGTCGAAATTATTTATGTCATACATTATATCATCAATAAAATTTAGGAAAATGTAGAAAATTCCAGGAAAACATGTTTTGTGCAAATTTCACAATATCTAATGTAAGTAATTTGGTCAAAACACAAATAAAGAAGCATGTCAAAAACTTACTAATTAGCAAAAAAAAATTAGGCTGTGGAACAAAATAATTAAGATGAGACATTAAGATGTACTTGTCAAATAAATATGAATAAATATATTAAAAAGTGCCTTGGAAAGTAGAGATTATAGTCGCTAGTCCAAATTGTAGTGACAAAATAATTCATGAAGAAATCTAACCATGATTGAAGTTATTGCTTTGTATTACAAAGCTCACTGGTTTCTTGTAACCAATGGGGTAACAGCAAAGTCACTAGATTACATAAACAATATATATTTTAAACAGATGTTGATCAACAACAGTTCGAACATGTATATAAATTTTTGTATTCTGGACGGAAGGAGGACGCGACAGCCAGGGTTAAAGCAACAGCAAGTCTTTTATTAACACAACTGAGGTGACAGCGATTCAAAGAACGAACCGCGCGCCAAGGTATTTATACAAACAGTTTAACCAATCGGTGGCCGAGGACTGCGCAGCAACCGCTGACATCAGTCCACGGCCAATCGGAAAGTAACTTGGGCCGGCAACAGCCTCTCGCGACCTGATTGGTTAGGACGCGCTGAGAGGCTGTTGCTGGCTAGTATTAATGCATATGTATTAACTACTGAATATGTAACACCCCTTCCCCCCAGTTTGCGCATGTCTGGAATTGGAGCATGCGTAGTCTTGAAGATACGCTGGGCGGTGCCGGACCCGCCCAGATCTTCTCAGTTCCAGAGAAGTCGTCGGTGGAGGAGGACCTTCTCGTTGTAGCTCCTCCCCGAAGGGAGTGCAGCTCCGAGGGACGCCATCTTGGGACGGCCCAGAAGGCGGGCTCAACAGCAGAGGTAGGCCGGGCTGGAGTGGCGCGTCCCTAGGATTAGGCGGAGACAAGGGAGGAGAGTCTGTGGGGGTAGGAACATAGGCTTGCGACTCTTTGCTTGCGGTTTGAGGCGACAGTCCCGCTTCCCGATAGGGGGCGCTTGGATAGGCTGGGCCTGGTGTGGCAAAGGCCCGTAATTGCGTTTGCTCGGCTTGAGTGAAGTCTGGCTGTGGATAGGCGAGGCCTGGATTTGCGAAGGCCTCATCTGGCAACCCCGGTTGTGCGGTGTTGTCTTGCGAGCAGTCTGGGTTGCCAGCCTCTGATGGGAGGCGCCTCCTTAGTTGATCCAGGTGGCGCCTCCATTGGGATCCATCAACCAGTCAGACCCTGAAAGAACAGGGGCCTGTCAGGGCGGTTACAATAGCAGGGACCCACCGGGGCTCCCCGGAGAAGGAACGGGCCCATACCAAATCTCCTAGCTTAAAAGAACAGGGAGGGAGAACCCCCAGATTGCTCGGTTGATCCCCTGAATAGAGCGGATGGAGTCTATCCAGGGGAGTCCGCAGGCGCCGGCCCATCAAGAGCTCCATGGGGCTTTTGTTGGTAGTCGGGCAGGGGGTGGAATGTTGGCTTAGCAAGTAAGCCGCCACCCTCGCCTGCCAGTTGCCCTGGTCCATGCGGCCCAGGGCCTCCTTCGCTGAGCGGACCGCCCGCTCCGCCCGGCCATTGCTGGCCGGGTGATACGGGGCTGTAGGTGCATGCCGGATCCCTTGCTCGGCCAGAAACCCTTGAAAGGTGGTGGATGAGAACTGGGGCCCGTTATCTGATACAATTATGTCCGGCAACCCATGGGTTGCAAAAATTCTGCGAAGAGCCTGGACCGTACTCTCGGCTGTGGTGGAGGTCATTAGTACCAGTTCCACCCACCGGGAGTAGGCATCTACCACTATTAGGAAAGTCTGGCCGTGGAAGGGACCAGCGAAATCTATGTGGAGGCGTGACCACGGGCCTCTCGGAGCCTCCCACTCGCGAGTAGGCCCGGCAGGAGGGTTGGGCCTAGAGGCCTGACATGTGGTGCAGCGGCCTACGTAGGCCGCGATCTCCGAGTCCAACAAGGGCCACCAGACATAGCTGCAGGCTAACGCCTTCATTCGTGCTATGCCTGGATGGTCCTTGTGGAGCAGAGGCAGAACTAGTGGCCGCAGTGCCGTGGGGATCACTACCCGATCCCCCCAGATAAGACACCCCCCGTGGAGTGAGAGTTCTGCCTGTCGTGCTTTGAAGGGCCGGAAGCCCTCTGCCACTTTGTCTGCAGGCCATCCCCTCAGGACCCAGGAAGCAACCTGGGAGAGGATCGGATCGGCCTTTGTGTAGGCCGCAACATCCGCGGCTGTCATTGGTAGGCCGGAAGACGCGATGGAAAGGACAGATAGGGCCTGCACGGGGGCGGTGTCAGTCTCCGGCAACGGGCAGCGGCTCAGGGCATCAGCGTGCCCGAGCTGCTTGCCTGGACGGTACTGCAGCGTATAAGAGTACGCTGCGAGAAACTCCGTCCAGCGTGTCATGCGTGGGGAGAGGATGGGGGGGGTCGGCTTGTCACCAGCCAAAAGCCCAAGGAGTGGCTTATGGTCGGTAACAAGAGTAAAGGCCCGACCATAGAGGTAGTCGTGGAACCTCTTAATCCCGGACACTGCAGCCAGAGCCTCCTTGTCGATCTGGCTGTAATTGCGCTCCGACGAGGAGAGTGTCCGGGAATAAAAGGCCACCGGGGCCTCCGAGCCATTTGGGAGGACATGGCTCAGGACCGCCCCTATACCATAAGGGGAGGCGTCACACGCTAGCGTCAGAGGCATCCTGTCATTGTATTGAATCAGGATTGCCGATGACATCAGCGTCTCTTTGACAGCCGCGAACGCATGCGCTTCGCGGCTTCCCCAGCACCAGGCCGTGGATCGGTCGAGCAACCGATGCAGCGGCTCGGCTAGTGACGCCTTATGAGGGATGAATGGGGCGTAGAAGTTCAGTAGGCCTAGGAATGCCTGCAGCTCCGCCTTGGAGGTGGGTGCAGGGGCGTTCCTAATGGCCGCAACCTTGGATGGCGTGGGGTGGATTCCTTGGGCGTCAATCATGAAGCCCCAGAATTCCACCCTCAGAACAGCAAATGAGCATTTGCTTTTCTTAAGTTTTAGGCCCGCGCCCCTGAAACGACTGAGGACCTTCCGTAGCACCTCGGTGAGTTCTGAGCGGCTGGAAGCAGTGATCAGAACATCATCGAAGTACGGTACTATGCCCGGGAGCCCATGGAGCAACCGTTCCATGAGGCTCTGGAAGATCCCCGGGGCCACGGAAATGCCGAATTGAAGGCGGCGACAACGAAAAGCCCCACGATGGGTGACGATGGTCTGGGCAGCCGCCGCATCGTCATCCACCGGGAGCTGTTGATAGGCCTGCGCCATATCCAGTTTGGCGAATGTGCAACCCTGCCCCAAGGAATGGAGCAGGTGTTGCACTACAGGGACTGGATAGGGGTTTGCCTGAAGGGCCAGGTTGATCGTCGACTTGTAGTCGGCGCAGATCCTCACCGACCCGTCCGGCTTGACTGGGAGGACGATAGGGGTCTCCCAGCGAGCATGGTCCACGGGCTTGATGACTCCCTGCGCCAAAAGCTTATCAAGCTCGGCGTCAACCTTGGCCCTCAAGGCAAAAGGTACCCTGCGGGCTTTCAACCTAATCGGAGCAACCTGGGGGTCGAGGCTAAGAGAGATGGGGGTGCCCTTATAGCAACCGAGCTGCCCGTCAAAAACGTCAGCAAATTCCCTTAGGACGTCTTCTAAGGAGGAGGAGGAAACCCGGTTCACCCCCCCAATTGACAACCTCAAGGGAGGGAACCAGTCCAGGCCCAGTAGGGTAGGCAGGGCCTTCTTAACCACAAGGACTGGCAGCTTTCCCCGGAACTTTCCGTACTGTACTAAAACTGGAAAAGACCCCAGGGTGGGAATTAGGTTCCCTTGGTAATCCCGCAGGGTCGTTTTGGCTGGTAGTAATTGGGATTTAGAGACTCTGGGACAGAGGCGGGAGAAAGTTGCCCAGGACAAGAGGGAGCGGGACGATCCGGAGTCCACCTCCATCTTGCAGGGCTGACCTTCAAGCTGGATGGTGGCTGCGATCTTCCGGGCTCCGGCGGAGGCCTGGCTGACCGAGCCCTCAGCAGCTGGCGGCAGGGAAACGTTGTGGCAGTCTTCTTCTCGGCGAGTTGGCCGCGGTGGTTGGCGGCGCTGCTGCGGTTGATATTGCGCGTTGGCCGGGAAGAAGGCGGGGGCAGGCAAGGATGCCCGGCAGACCTGGGCAATGTGGCCAATCTTCTGGCAACGGCGGCAGATAGTATTTAGAAATCGGCAGGCCGAACGTGCGTGGCGGCCGCCACAACTGAGGCAGGCGGACCCAGTGGCAGAAGGTGCCGCTGCTGGTGGGGGTCTTCACCGCGGTTGTGCCCGTAACTGCCCTACAACTTCAGAGGATGGGTCTTCGGGAGCTGGTAGCTCGTCCACCTCACAGATTTGGGAGGCTGGTGGAGTGTGCGGAACGCTTCCTGGTGCTTGAGACGCCAGCTGCAGCCGTTCCAGGTCGGCGGTAGACTGCTCAGAGAGCTCAGCTGCTCTGGCAGTCTCTACCGCTTGCAGTAGCATGATATCGTGATTTCGGAACATGCGGCTTCTTAGGTGGACATCTCGCACTCCGCACACAAATTGTTCCACCAGGTTTTCCTCCAAGTTGGAGAAATCGCACTGAGCAGCCGTGGTGCGCAGGGACTCCAGGAATTGGCTTATTGATTCACCTGGCTTCTGCACCCGGCGGCAGAACGCGAACCAGCGGGCAATTTTTGAAGGAGTCAGGGCATAGTGTCCCTTCAGCCTAGCCATTAAGTTGTCCCAGCCAAGTGTGTACGCTGGCCTGGGAGCAGCCAAAGCCCTGGCGGAGGCGAACATTGAAGGTTCGCAGCAGGAGAGGAAAAAGCTACATTTTTCTTCATCTGTTTGTGCCCGGTTTTTTGATGCGAGATACGTCTCAAATCGTTCCATGAATCCCTCCCAGGATTCTTCAGCCGAGCCGTAGGGAGCGAACGGAGGCAAGGCTGAATTCATTTTGGTGGAGAGTTAGGAAAGAAGGCACGCAGGGGAGAGTGAGGCAGGAGAATGGAATTTTCCGTCAGCATTCGTTGCCGGCGCGGACCGCGGCTTGTGGCAGCTGGCTGATCCCTCATTCTCTCTTCACCCTAGGCTACGCAGAATCGCAACATCCCACCCTTGTCGCCAGTTTTGTATTCTGGACGGAAGGAGGACGCGACAGCCAGGGTTAAAGCAACAGCAAGTCTTTTATTAACACAACTGATGTGACAGCGATTCAAAGAACGAACCGCGCGCCAAGGTATTTATACGAACAGTTTAACCAATCGGTGGCCGAGGACTGCGCAGCAACCGCTGACGTCAGTCCACGGCCAATCGGAAAGTAACTTGGGCCGGCAACAGCCTCTCGCGACCTGATTGGCTAGGACGCGCTGAGAGGCTGTTGCTGGCTAGTATTAATGCATATGTATTAACTACTGAATATGTAACATAAATATGCTGGTAAGATATATGTCTAACAAATCTGTATTTTTTAATCTAACAAGCCATTCCTGTGAAAGAATGACCGATAAAAAAATTCTTCAATCTACCACCTCATCTTAAGTACAAACCTGCTACTACTAACTAACAAGAAACAGGCATAATAATCAAAGTTTCATTCCTAGAGATGTTCCATGGAAGACACAGCGCAGGACATCTATGTATTAAATAATACATACATACATACATACATACATACATACATACATACATAACAAAATTACAAAACTTATTCAATTTGAATTTTTATTCTACTCAAATAGCCCTCACGGTGGGGGCACGGAAGACAGTTCTGCTTGATCTGGCACAAATAGTATGTTTGACATGTAGAAGAAACAAATGATGTTGCTTTTCTAGTGGGCAGGTGGAGGATCTGATAATGTATTCTTGCAATCAATAAATAATAACTGGCCATACTAGTATTTAGGCCAGCTAGATTGCAGTGTATTGATCTTATTTCTCTGCAATGAACATATTCATAAATTATATGTATAAAATAGAAAGCTTATGTACTTACATTTTAATATGTCTTAAAGTTTTTGCTTTAACATTTTCCTATTCAGCGATATAAGTTCTTATAAGTCAATGGTAACATTTTAACATAAATATAACAGCTATCTCTGGCTGATACCTTTGGTTTCTTCATAGTACATATTTGTAAAGTGTACACTTTTTGCTTTTTGTCTGGCTGAAAAAACTCATCACATATTGTAACTAAACAGTACAGCTTTTGCATTGGGCAACATGACAGCTCACAAGAATGGTAACGCCATCCTTAATATACAACATACATTTTAACATTTGGAAATTCGCCTGGAATACTCAATAAAAACAAAACAAACAAAACAGACAAAGCAACATCATTCTTGCACATAGCAATCTGAAAGCACAACTATGCAGCAACATAAATTAATCTACATACATAATGCACAACACAGAGTGATGGCAATATTACATTAAAACTCATGAATTCTAATTTCTCCATTGCAATACAGCTACCTATCAGAAAGCCACTGATCTATTTATTATTCTCCAAATGTTTCTTCTCAAATGCTGAACATGTGGTTAATTGATTCTTTCTTACTCCATCCAACTCTTCATTACAACTGGCAACAGCCAAATTACTAGGTTTCTATTTTTTTCTAACCAATCAATGTACTTTCATAGATTCAATGTCTGGGTAAGCATAAAATATACATTTGATCACTCAGCATTGGAATATTTGAAACAATATGGTATAAGATTCCTGTTCCATTTCAATCTTATGGCAACATTTCAGGAGATATTATATTTTGATCCAAATTTTAAAAAATCCTCGGAGTACTTTACAAATTTCCAGATCATTTCTTTGTCCTCATTATATACTACTGAAGCCAAAGTAATAAAATAAATGTAATATAGTGGGAAAAATTGCATTAAAATTTAATAAAAAGTCATCCAAACTAATGACAACAGGTAGAACAATGAGCCTTTAAATTGGTAATGAAGACATCTAAGTAGTGGATAGTTTCTGCCTCTTACGATCAGCTACAACAATAAAAAAATGGCCAAGAAATACATTGCAGACTGGCACTTGTACAGCAACCATGAAGGTTCTTGAAAAAGATATTCAAATGTTGTAATGTCTCAAGATCCATAAAGATCAGATTTGTGTAAATCGTTGCATTTCCTGAAGCACTCTATAGAAGCAAAATTTGGAATTGAAGAAGCAGAATGGGAAAAATATTGATGCCTTTGAATGTTGGTTTTGGAAAAACTCCTCAGAATAGCATGGGTACCCAGAATACAGATAAATAGATCCCCAAATAAATCATCATGGTTCTCACTTGAGGCAGAAATTACCAGGTTTAAATTATCTTATTTTGAACACATTACACAAAGACCCAAAAGACTATATTGCTAGGAAGGATGAAAGGAAAAAAAGAGGATAACGAAAAATTACAGTGATGTCGAATGAACAATTGAAAAACCTGAAAAATCAAGTTAAGTATAGATCGTTGTAGAAAAAACTCTATATGGTTGATCAGAGCAAATAACTACTTGATGTCAAATAATCAACATTGAAATCATTCTTATAAATTAGTTCTAGTTCTGAAGCCTTCTTACTCAGTAGGTTGTCAGAGCCTATTCTTTAAGATCCCCAAAAGAAATCCATGGCTCTTACTTCCAAGTGTTGTCCTGAACCTCCCAGCATCATTGGCAACTGCTCAGTTTGGGCAGCAGTGCTAAGAGCTGCAATCCAGCAACAAATTCTGACAAACTGTTATTATGGAATATTTTATTCTGGATTTTTAAAAAAGGCAGCAAGAACTGCTTTGTAAATTACTGCAAATGAGCAGGATTTCCTTATTCACAAAATGGCTTCTGGGAAGAACGGGATAATTAGAAATATCTAGTTAATCAATAAGCAAACACCTTTTAATCTTCTCTGGAAATTTAGTAACAAAGTAATCTTTCTTCTTCTGCAATTTGCTATTTAATATTTCCAAATAACATGTATAACACTTTTAATTCCCAATATTAATGTAGGATCCCTTCGAGTCCTGTAGTAGAGATCCTACATTCTTGTCCTATGGAGAAACTAGAAACACTGCTGGATATATTTAGTTTAATATTATATATATATATATATATATAGTATAGTATAGATCTATTTCAAGCTATATATATATAGGGGAGGGGCAATGAGAATAGCAGAGGGATATCACTGAAGATGTCTACAAGCAATTTAGTATCTACATCTCCATGTTACATTTCATTCTTTTACATTCTGTATTCTGTCCTAAAGAAAGTTTGGCTTCATTGGCTTTATGCCACTCTCAGGCTTATTAAAATTTACTCTGATTCTCATCACTTGATAGAATCAGAGCAGCTTGCTACTGCTCACAGAAAAAGCACCCCAGGAAGTGGCACCTGTTATCTTGAATGGCATTTTTTCTTTCCCATAATTACATGTATTCAAAATATTTGCATAAGCATCTTGATGACATCTTCTAAAATTATAGGTTTTGCAACATTGTCTTGCTAATGTTAAGCAGAGCCTGAGGAACATGACAAAGGAATTTTGCCTCATTTGACCACTGGATGTCATTAGTCATATAATGGACAGTATAATAAAATATTGAAAGATTTTAAAGTAAAATATATGTACATATTTTAGAGTATTGCCTGAGTTCAAATGGGGTGATAACTATTAGAAAATATAAATTTAAATATTGATTTCTTTTATAATTTCCATAATTACTTTTACGTCCTATTTTTTAAAGCCCAATATATTATAATAACAAAAACTTGTAATAAGATATTCAGAGATAGATTTTTCATATACTACTTGAAATACATATCTCATGATATATTTTTTTAAGAAGGAAAAAAAATATTCATATTCAAAATGTGTACAATCTTTTCTTCTGCAGACCCAATAGCTGTACATAGAAGAATTTCTATATGAAATAAAAATGCCCTATTGTCTACATCTACTCAGGAATGTGTATACAATTACCATAATAAACTGCTATAGTAATCAAAAGTACAAAGCATCAGCAATATTCTTGTCAGACTTTTTCTTGATTTTGGAAATAAAGCTGTGGGGATGAGTACAGGCCATTTTTACATACCAGCCATTTTAACATAATAGATAATGTACTATTGAAACACATGCCAGAATTACTTTGGCAAAAGAATAAATAAGGTGCGGTGTGAAATTTGTTGTTGTTGCATTACAGAGTTAAAGCAAAATGACTTACAAAATCTCAGTAAAAGTATTTACAAAGAAGAGTTTGAAGAAGTTTTACATAAGCCAAATGCTTTGTTGGACAATGAAGCATCTATAAAGAGGAAGATGATGATGAATTGGAGACAGTCATTGGGCTGAGCTTTGAAGCATGTGACACTCACAACTAAGGAAGTATAGGAAGGAGAATGAATAGAATACATTATTTTTTATTTATTAAGTTTTGTAAAAGGGGAGAATGGCAGTAAAAGAGGTTCTGAGAAAAGAAAAGAAGTAAGTAAGTAAGTAAGTATTGTATTTTAGGCATATAAGATGCACCTTTTCCCCCCTAAAAGAGGGTGAAAATCTGGGTGTGTCTTATAAACTGAATACAGCATTTTTTTGCCTCCCAAAACCCTGCCCCCTTCATCATAATGGCCATGTAGAGCCTTTAGGAGGCTTATAGAGTGCTCCTGGGGGCTGGGAGGACAGAAATGAGCAAAAAACAGTCCCTTTTCTATTCAATTTCAAACCCCCCCCCCCCCCCGCTCCCAGGAACACTGTATGCATTCACAACAGTCTTGGTAGCTCACAAAACAAAGAAATAATATGTTACAATGTAAAAATAAGACAAGCAATCACAATATGAGGTGCCAGAGCCCAAATGCCCTCTGGTAAAGCTCACCATTCAGCTTCTTCTCTTAGGTAATTATGATATAATCTGTCAGAGCATGTACATATATACACAAAAAGAATTTCAGGAAATAAAGACAAAAATAGTAAAAAATAATTACCGGCAAGATGAATTAATAAAACCCTGCATGTTCAATACAACTTTAAATTAAGTTAAAAAAATTTGGTAATTCACTATTGCTGCACCTAATTTCTGTTTCCTATTATGATATTTAATTCTATCAGTCCATTCTGGATTCCGACATCATATATTTTAAATTTATAGCCATATTTATTTAAAAAAATGATTTAGTTTGGAAATGAATTCTCATGAATCCTATACCAAAGTTAACAATTTAATAACAGTTGGTAAGAGATCATTGTGACCAATAAATAACATTTTGAAATTGATTTAAAGAATTTTCTGATTGTTTCTGGGCTCCTAGAAATAGTTTGCTATATAACTCATAATTGAGGATTTTTTAAAGATATTTGCAAATGGTTAAATATGCCATTTTTGCACTCTGCTGATTATAATTTTAAATGAGGAAAAATTGAACAATGCATCTTCAGTGTAAAAGATTACATTCTAATCTGAACATCTTAAACTTGTCACACCTGCCTTCATTGATATTGACAGGCTCCAAATATGAAAACTGAAACCTTATAAGCTTTCAACTGTCAAAAACCTATTACTATTTAATACTATATCTAATGCCATCATAATCTAAAAGTTAATTTCATGTTACCAAGAACTGTGATTCTCATAAAATATAGCTACTGCTGTTCAATTAAAAAATGCTTCTAGATATTACTGTAGATAGCATACAAACTATTATATACTTCAAAGTATCCCTAGTTTGTTACTTACTAAAACCAAACAAATATGTATATGTACGTATATGTATACATTAATCATCACATTGCTTTCATCATTTATATACATATTAAGAAACGCTATGAGATTTCTAGTAGCATGAAAAATATTTCAAATTTGAACTTGCTTAAGTGTAAAATGTCTTGCTTTGGATACAATTGTATTTATTATAAAACAGTTATTTTGCATTTAATATGGTCCATTTAAAACACTCCCAAAATATTTAAAGCAATTCATTTTAATTATGAAGTAACTATTATGAAGCAAAAATGGTCCATTCGATTCATAATATTTGCATAGCAATAAAGATTTTCCTTCCCCCCCTCCAAGAAGTTGAAGATTTAATTGAAGAATTATCAGCAAAGTGAGTACAGTAATATTTATTTCTTCCATTGGAATGAAAGGAAAAATTTTTCCTGACACAATAAAATGGGTTTAGATTTTTATCAATGATATATTTATTTTTTATATTCATATAATCTCACTAATTTCTAATTTTTATTCTACTCAAATAGCCCTCACAGTGGAGGCACAGAAGACAGTTCTGCTTGATCTGGCACAAAGAGTATGTTTGACATGTAGTAGAAACAAATGATGTTGCTTTTCTAATGGGCAGGTGGAGGATATGATACTGTATTCTTGCTATCAAGATATAACTGGTCTGTACTAGTATTTAGGCAAGCTAGATTGTAGTGTATTGATCTCATTTCTCTACAATGAACATATTCATAAATTATATGTATAAAATAGAAAACTTATGTACTTACATTTTAATATGTTTTAAAGTTTTTGCTTTAACATTTTCCTATTCCTATTTTCCTATTCAGTGATATAAGTTCTTGCTCCTGTGCCCAGAAAGAAAACCAAAAACAATGGAATGAAAGGAAAAATCTTTCCTGATACAATAAAATGGCTTTAGATTTTTATCAATGATATATTTATTTTTATATTCATATAATCTGACTAATTTCTAATTATAAATGTTTCACCCAGTTATATGAACTCAGTAGGTCTTACTTTGGAGTAAACCTCCTTAGAATTCCACTGTCAAATTGCCCATATAAAACAATGAAAGACTTTCAGATTTTAGCAACTTTTGAGTAACAGAAAACATATCATAATTCTCACTCCATCTGCCACATTACATTGTTAGAAAAGAGAGAGAAACAGAAAATTATGACAGTAAAGTAGCTGATCTTTCTCACCCACACACACGCCCTCTCTCTCTTCCAGATATAGATATAGATATAGATATACAGTATTCAGTCCTTAAATGCAAACACTTAGCTTTACAGGTTATGGTTTTATATATATAAAATTAATGTTCATATTCATAAGCACAGTATTATGTAAGTACTTCTTAAAAGTGATGTGGCTGATTTGCTCTTTTGAATAATTATCTTCAAATTTGTGCATTATTTTAGCCTAGCAAATTTGAAAAATGTATCTTTGCAATTAATACTGACCACTGGTTAATATAATTACATTCTTAAGAAAAAAAATATAATTCAGGAAAATAAATTATTGTAAGAAGCAGAAAGTGCAAGTAACATTTTAGAATTTATGTAATTCTTGCTACATTATAACCAATATATGGAATATATTTCATGTTAAGTTGGCACATAAGAGTAAAGGGAAATAAAATACAATTGAACTTGTAAAATATTTCAGGATAATACATTTTGTTATGCATTTATATGCTTATTCAAAAAAAAATTAAATCAGCAAGTAAAAAAAAACAATATTTATAGTAGCCCTCAAAATATAACAATATATTTGTATAGACACAAAATATTTTCAACCATCCAGAGTTATTGTAATTCTGGGCAGTGTTTAATAACAGCCAAGATTTAACAGCTATTAAAAAGAGTCAGAAGACAAAAAGTCTGTATAGTGTAATAACTGAAGACAAAAGAGTAGAAGACAAAGAACTGAAGAAACATCAACATATAAAGACCTCCAAATAAAAGTGGAATGATTGCTGCCAAAGAAAGCAAAGATAGTAACAATAGTAATAAATGCCTTGGGTGAAATTCCAAAACATCTGGAGCACCACTTGAATACCATCAAAATTGACATAATCAGTCTCAGTCAATTCCAAAAGTCAGATTTATTTGGAAAGTTTATATCCTGCAACTATACTTTTAATATTATTATATAACAATGTCTGTCTGCTTCGGGTCTTTAGGAATAAAAATGCCAAATCCAGTTTAAATATGAAACCAACAATAATGATAATGAATTAAAAATATTCAGAGCTATGCTATGTTTCTTACCCTTATAAATTCTTAAGAATGTTCTATATTATCACCTTGAAAAAAAATTATCACCTTGTACAATTATCACAGTTTTTAATTTTCTTTCAATCACGGGAGAAAATCATATTTCAAAATATTTGAAGGTGAAATGCAAAGACAAAAACAAGAACATTTAAGTAAGACAATGGTTTGTTGAAATTTTTTTTAAAATCAAGGGACTACTGTTACAAAAATGAAATGTAAAATTCTTCATTGTCTTTGGAAAAATTAAATATCCATTGTTAAGGTTGAAAGCCAGTTTAATCAAGTGCTTGATATACCAAGATAGAAACCAGGAGACCAAGAGTTCTACTCCTGCCTTACTGAAGAAATCAGCTGGGTGATCATGGAATAGTCTTGGACAATTTACAGCTCCCAGGTCATATCCAGCCCTTTTGCTGTCCCTTTCTGGTCCATATGACATCAACCAGAAATTAGAAATCAAACCAAAATAATACACTTGAATTTTGAAGGACTAGAGATTCAGTAGACTCAGAGATGGGTTCCTATCAGTTTGCATCGTTTTGGTGAAACCGATAATGGAAATGGCAACTGGGTCTCAGAACCAATAGGGATGGCATGCTCACCATGCTCCCGAACTGGTTCCCCGGTTGCCACGACCTCTTTTTTGACCTTTTAAAATGTTATGCGCATGCGAAGACCTATTTATAAGCAACTGCGTACACACGTGAAGCGCAAAATCGTGTGTGCAGTGAACCAGCAGTAACCGCCAGCAGAAACCAACCCCTGAATAAACCTGATATTTATCTGGGTTGTAAAAATATGGCAATGAAGAGATGCAAGGAAACTGCTTGTAGTGTTTCTTTAGGGCTGTTTGACTTGTAGGCATCCATTCTAATATCACTGCCACTATATAATAGAAATAGCAACACAAAAGAAGACAACTGAAACAAAAAATTAGTTGAAACATGGTCCATTACCACTCACATGTCTTTGTTAATGAGCCTAAGAAACAAAGAAAAACAAAGAAAACTCTCTTAGCTTTGCGGAATATGATTTTATATTTATTATACTTTAATATGTTTTATAGTTGACATGTTCTTGTCTATATTGTCTTAATATTATTTCATATAATGTGTGTTGTTCACTTCCTTGTTTAAGTCAAGAAGCTTTATAGTTACAGAATTTTAGTTTATAATCTAATGTCAGGATTCCAAATAGCATCCAAAATTAAGTCCAAAGAAAAGTTTTGCTCAAATTTCCAATTTATTAATAATACATCTGGGAAAACCTGAATCTGAAAGCTTCCTGGTTTTCCCCATCTAGTTAAAAATTCACAATCTTGCCCCCACACCCACAAGTCCATCACATGGTCCAATCTTACACTGTCATGCTGGCAGTTCCACCCGTCCAGTTCCGGTCAGGTGCAGAGGTGCAGAGACAAAGGATGACCTTGGCTTTCTAGAAAGGAATTTTATTTTGGCTACATATCATTTAACTTCGTACAATCCCTCCTCCCATTTCCCCACAATAGAAAAGGCATGGTAGAATAGTAGAAAGTATGGCAGGCCAAAGATCCAAAAGGAATATGGCTGCAGGCCTGACATCTAAAGTATTAAATTAATGTATCTTCTTAAAATGAAGAAAGAAAACAAATGTGATTTTTATAGTTGTGTTCTTGTTTGTTTAGTTTAGTTTAGTTTTATAAATAAAGATATATTACTAAATTGATTACCAGAGTTATACAAAGTGTAATGACACAGTAGAAGTCTTAATGTGTTTTATTTGGTTGGGTCCAATGTTTCTAAAAAATCTTAAACATTATTTATTTTCATTTTTTCTGTGAGATACCTCACTAGATACCCCAATAATATTAACAAAGTTCAGAGTATCATATTTGTATGAAAAAGTTCAAGTTAATTACAAATTGTATAAAAGGTAGAGATTATTGCTCTGCACTTAGCCATGAAGCCATCGTCCTTCCCTTGCATCTTGCTTGTTGCTTTTAAAACACTGACTTGTTCTTAATCATATTCACTGACTGATGGATGCTTATACTTTTTCCAGGTGAATCATATGATTCACAAAACAAAGAAATCACATAAAACTGAAATGAACACAGTTTTTAATTTCTTGATACATAGAAACATAACTTTTAATTTTATATTTGCCATCAATAAAAACGGAACCTCATTTATTTTTAAATTTTGAACTGTTCTGCATTTCAACATTTTGCTTAAGAATTATATGTACAAATTGCTAAAAATATTATCATCTGTCACCACTTTTATAGCCTTCAGTGCCTCTTCATCCAATAAAAAATGGATAATTACTCTCTTTGTATGCATATATGCTTATCTGTGCATTTTCTCAATCTTTCCCTGATGTATACATTTAAAAGAGTTTATCCTCTTGTCATACTCATGATAACTGATTCTGTTTCAACAATTGTTCCTTTACAACCTTGGGCAAAGCTAGAGAAAAAGTTGGATGCAAAACAACTCAATTTAATAAACTGCAAACCTCATGAAATATAAATTTAACTTCAATTTCACAGAAGATGTAAATTTATCTCTACTCTGTTTTAACCTCCTCATTTCCATTTTAACTATGTAGCTCCTGGATATTTCCATTTAAACTGCCTTTTCAGGTTATTAAAAAAAAGCTCAGAGTTAAATGAAGAAGCAACTAAGTTGGTAGGACTATTTGAAGTTTCAAGTGTTTCTCAAGTTGGAAAATACTACAGCATTAATTTCCTGAAGGATACAGTCAGCTTATTGAAAGAACATAGTCAGTGCAAATCAATTACATGGATCATGGGGAGAAAAAAAGAATATTTCTGAAAAACTCATAGTGATACAGTGATATGGTGGCATGTATCATACTGTATATATGTTAGCCCATCTTACTAGGTCACAAAAATGATGTACTCACATAGTACAATAAAAGTTTCTAGTTTCATAGAGTTACTAAAAAACTATACAATAACCTGTATTTTTAAGTGATTCTACATATAAAACTTTATATATAAATCTAAAACTTTTCTGATTCTTTTTTCTTTACTTCATATGCTACTGCATATTTGACATGTTTAATGTTTTAATTAAGTGATGTATGCATGCATACACAGAGACAGACAGACAGTTAGACAGTCAGTCAGACAGACAGACAGACAGACACACACACACACACACACACAAACACACAAACACACACAAACAAACGTATTTCTTGGTTTCCAGACAGTCCAGTTGCTTCTTGAAAAAGCACTGGAACAGGAGTATCTTGCATTGCTTCAGAGTGGCCAACCCTAACCCTAACTGCTCACTGATAGTAAGTGAATCCTCCTTCCAATTCATGTTAGTTTTTTCTTATGATAATAAGGCTTGGTGACATGGCACCAGTTCTAGAAAGTTAGCACCCACCCTGTTATGGCCCAACAGCGGCCAGCTGAGCTGTTAGGGGAATCTGACAGCAATGAACACTATGGGACTGCCCTGGAGGCTTTGGAAGACTTTGGGGAGTTCGGAATCAAAGCAGGAACTACAGAGGTGTTGGCCACTAGGTGGCATCTGAGTCAGGAAGGAGTGAGGAAGAACAGAGGGAGGCTGTCCCTGACGTATGTATGCATAGGGCTGCGAGGAGGAGGGAGCAGCTTTGGAAAAAGGGTCACAGAAACAGGTGGTTACTCTCCCTTCGTGGAGAGCTTATAGGTGGGGCAATAGGAGGCAAATTTTGCAGGAAACAGCGATTTACTGATCCAGCCATAGAGAAAGATTGGGAGAATTTCGTGAGTTCAAGCCTTGTTTCATAGAGATAGCTTTCTGGGCTCCCAGCCAAGGGGTTGCTTATCTCCCTCCTTAGTTGTGGCAGACAGCCAAGTCTGCATCTGTATATATGGTAGAGGCTTGGGACGGAACAGTTTGTTTCCTGCCTTCTAAAACAGATTTAAATATAATTTAAAATGGAGCAGCTTCATGCAGAAAACACGCAGCTCCCGCAACAGGTAGCTGTGCTGGTTGCCCAAGTGGCTCAGCTCCAAGTTCACGCTGCTCCACCACTGCTTCGGAGGAAATGCCTGGTTGCAATGCCTGATAAATTTGATGGCAACCCAGACATGTTTCCGGCTTTTTTGCGACAATGCCAGCTATTTATCAGCTTGAGAGGAGAGGATTTCCCCACTGACTGAGATAAAATGGGGTTTATGATTAGCCTTCTCTCCGGCTCGTTGGGTTTATGATTAGCTTTCTCTCTGGCTCATTGGGCTACCCCACTGCTGGTTCAGGCTAGCCCTTTGTTGGATGACTTCAGGAGGTTCTGTGACCACCTCAGGTTAATGTATGAGGACCCCATTAAGACAGAAATGGCTACCCAATGTCTGAAGACTCTAAAGCAGGGCTGGCATTCCTTACAGGAATACATCAGCAAGTTTAGGCTACTTAGCCAGGATTCGGCTTGGAATGAGGCAGCCCTCATGGACACATTTCAGGATAGGTTGTCAGAAGAATTGCAGGATGAACTGGTGCATGTGGATAGGCCACCGAATTTCAACACACTGGTCCATATGTATCTCCAGATTGATGCTTGGTTGCAGAGGCGGGGAAGTCACTGCACATCCCAGGAGAACAGGGTGGTTCTGGCCATGTGTGAGACTTCAACTCCATGGGAAGAGCCCATGGAATTAGGTGCAGCCAAACCCTGCTTGTCGATAATGGAGAAAAACAGATGGCACTCGGGGGGGGGGGAGTTTTTATTGTGGGGAACCTGGGCATATGGCAGTCTTTTGCTCCAAGAAGAGACAAGGGGCATCAGTTACTGGACCTACCCCCAGCCCCAGGACATTTTGTTGGGAAATGCCCCCAAGCCTAATCTAAGGGAGACCTTGGGTCAGGCACACATCAATTCAGAGTCATTCTCAGAGACAGTGACTTGCAGGCCTCCCTAACACCTGATCCTGGCATCACGAATAATCCTATCCAGTAGTCTGCAGGGGATTCTGGCACATACTCTGGTCGACTCCGGGGCTAAAACAAACTTCATGGATGAGGTGTTTGCGACCAAGTATGCAGTCCCTCTATGTCTGGTAGATCCTCCTATGCTTGTGGAGACCATTGACGACCGGGTGCTTCTGTCTGGACCTATCAAGGCCGCCACTCAACCCTTGCACCTGGTCATCGGGGCTGATGAGAAAGCCATCCATTCTACATTACCTCTGGCTTGCATTTCCCCATGGTCTTGAGCTTGGCTCGGCTTCGTGCGCACGATCCACACTGAAACTGCCTTGGTCGCGCTGACCGATGATCTCTGGTGGGCCAGGGATAGAGGACATTCCTCTATCCTGGTGCTCCTTGACCTCTCAGCGGCCTTCAATACCATCGACCATGGTATCCTTCTGTGACGGCTGGAAGAGGTGGGAGTGGGAGGCACCATTTTGCGGTGGTTCTCCTCTTACCTCTCCGACAGGTAGCAGTCGGTGTTGGTCGGAGGGCAAAAGCCGACCCCTAGGTCCTTAAATATGGGGTGCCGCAGGGCTTGGTCTTGTCACCCCTCCTATTCAATATCTACATGAAGCCACTGGGTGAGATCATTCGTCAGCACGGGATTAAATACCATCAATACGCGGATGATACACAGCTGTATCTCTCTGCCCCATGCCAGCTCAGCGTGGCAGTGGCAGTGATGTGCCAGTGCCTGGAAGCTGTCAGGGTTTGGATGGGAGTGAACAAACTTTCACTCAATCCTGACGAGACCGAGTGGCTGTGGATGCTGCCCCCCAAGGACAGCCCAGATAGTCCATCCCTAAGCCTGGGGGGTGAAAATTTACATCCCTCAGAGAGAGTCCGCAACTTGGGAGTCCTCCTGGATCTGCAGCTTACATTAGAACATCACTTGTCGGTGGTGACCAGGGGCGCCTTTGCCCAGGTTTGCCTGGTGCACCAGTTGCAGCCCTATTTGGATTGGGAGGCACTTCAAACGGTCACTCACACCCTCATCACCTCAAGACTTCTACTGTAATGCGCTCTACATGGGGCTGCCCCCTGAAAAGTGTTCGGAGACTACAACTGGTCCAGAATGCAGCCTCCCGAGCGATACTGGGTGTACCAAGATACACCCATGTTACACCCATCCTCCACAAGCTGCACTGGCTCCCTATCGGTCTCCGAGCACGATTGAAGGTGCTGGTTATTACCTTTAAAGCCCTACATGGCCTAGGACCCAGATATCTGCGAGGCCGTCTTCTGCCGCATACCTCCCAATGGCAGATAAGATCGCACAGGGTGGGCCTTCTCCGGGTGCCGTCAGCCAGACAATGTTGGCTGGTGACTCCCCGAGGGAGGGCCTTCTCTGTGGCCGCTCTGACCCTATAGAATGAACTACCCCCAGAGATCCGGACCCTTCCCACTCTCACGGCCTTCCGAAAGGCCATCAAAACCTGGCTATTCCGACAGGCCTGGGGCTGTTGACCTCATGACTGAGGTCCAGCCCCAACCAGATTGAGTGCATGATGTGGGTTTTAACCTGTTTTTCTCTGTCTTTTTAATTTTTATTTTAAAATGTATTTTGTTGTAAGCCGCCCGGAGTCCTTCGGGATTGGGCGGCCTATAAATTTATTAAATACTTAAATACTTAAATATACTGGTCTCAGAACCTTGTCACTTTTCCAGCTTTTCAATGTGTGGACCACACCCATCAAGTCTGTGCAGGCCAGTTGCTGAATCCACCCGGAGTGTCCTTGCCTTCCAACATAGCAGATTTTGCAGACGTGTTCAGTGAACAAAAAGCAGACCAATTGCCACTGCACCAGCCATATGATTGATCATCAATTTGATTCTGGATGCACCCTCCCTGTGGGTCATTTGTATTTGATGTCATATCCAGAATTGGCCGCATTGCAGGACTTTTTGAACAAAAACCTAGCTCAGGGTTTTATCCAACCCTCATCTTTGCCACTGTCTGCCCCGGTCTTGTTCGTCAAAAAAAAAAAAAGACTGGAGATTTGAGACTATGTTGTGACTACTGTAAACTTAATTCTATCACAGTGCACAATCAATATCCTCTGCCCCTTATTCCTGAACTGTTGGAGCGGCTCAGAGAGGCTACAGTTTTCACGAAATTGGATCTGCGTGGAGCCTATAATCTTGTCCGGATGCAGCCTGGGGATGAATGGAAGACGGCATTCGGCACCAGGTATGGGCATTTTGAGTATACGGTCATGCCTTTTGGGCTGACCAATGCCCCTGCCATCTTCCAACATTTTATGAATGACATCTTCTGGGACCTTTTGGATCAGTTTGTTGTTATTTATCTAGATGACATTCTAATTTACTCGTCCTCCCGGGAGAGTCATCGGCAGCACCTACGCCTGATCCTACAAGGGCTCCGTGATCCTACAAGGGCTTGTATGC
Source organism: Thamnophis elegans (assembly GCF_009769535.1). Lineage (NCBI taxonomy): Eukaryota > Metazoa > Chordata > Lepidosauria > Squamata > Natricidae > Thamnophis > Thamnophis elegans. Next base: position 42,696,726 of record NC_045546.1, read on the forward strand.
GAAACTGGAGAAATGCTAGTTTTGGGAGTTGACCATTGAGTTCCTTGGGCATCATATCTCTCTGAAGGCATTGTGATGGAGCCGGGCAAAATAGAGTCTTTGCATAGTTGGCAACCTCCTCGGCGAGTGAAGGATGTCCAGTGACTCCTCGGGTTTACCAACTATTATCCCCAGCTTTGCTTCCCTGACTCCTCCCCTCACTTGGTTCCTTCAAAAGAAAGTTCTGTTTCACTAGAGTGCCCCTGACCAACAAGCATTCTAAGCCTTGAAGCAGACCTTCATGGAAGAGCCCATCTTGAACCATCCTGACCCCAACCGTCTGTTTGTAGTGGAGGCAGATGCATCAGATATCACTGTTGGAGCGGTATTATTTCAGGCTCACACCTTTGGCGGTACCCTCTTCCCTTGCACTTATGATTCACGGAACTCAATTCTTCCAAGCGCAATTATACCATTTGGTAGAAGGAGTTACTAACCATTAAGGTAGCATTTGAGGCCTGCATCATTTAGAGGGATCCAGACATCAAATTGAAGTCCGGACAGACCATAGAAATTTGGAATTTTGGAAGACCACACGAAAATTGAACCAGCACCAGATTTGGTGGTCCCTCTTCTTTGCATGGTTCAATTTCTGCATGACATACATCCCCAGTGTGCACAACCAAAGAGCAGATGCATGCTCATGAAAACCCGAGTATTCTTGTACCAAAGACCAGATTCCACTCTGGACAGTTCTGCCCATAGAGGCCTTCTTGCCGGTTCAGGAACCTGTGGATTTATGGCCTCAGATACAGGAAGCGTGGTGGCATGATGATTGGGTGGAACAGCAGAAGGAAGAGGTGGGGCTTGCCTCCCCATGGACATCACCAATGAACTCAGACTCTATGCACCAGTGGGGCCACTTCGGGGACTTATTCTATCCCAGTGCCAAGATAATCCTGTGGCAAGGCACTTTGTCCTCTTCAAGACCTTGAACCTGGTCTCCCATACCTTCTGGTGGCCTTGGATGTAAACATCTGCTTGTCTTTGGTGCACCATCCAGAAAACGACAGAGGGACAGAGGAAGTGATTGGGATCTTGGAGCACTACCTGCGCTGTTTTGTGAACCAGCAGCAAAATGATTGGGTGGACTGCCTGGTGGTAGCAGAGTTTGCTCACAGCACACATCCACACAAACAATGCTCTTCTTGGCCAATGTATGGTATCATCCTCAGTTCTTTCCCGTCACTCCAATCGACTCACCAGTACCCACAACTAAGGACTTTCTGTCAGAATTACAGGTGGTCAATCAAGTGGTGTGATGATATCTGGATAAAGCCAAGGAGGACTGTAAGAGAGTTGTGGACAGGTCTTGGCGCATGGAGGAAGGAGTTAGAGCAGGGACTAGAGAGACCTGTTGGCCACCAGTGGCATCTGAGTCAGGGAGCAGTGAGGAAGAACAGAGGGAGGCTGCCCCTGATGTACGTATGCGTAGGGCAGTGAGGAGGAGGGAGAAGCTTTGGAAAAAGGGTCACAGAAGGAAATAGGAACAGGTGGCTACTGATTGGCCCCTCCCAGAGAGCTTATAGGTGGGGCAATGGGAGGGGAATTTTGCAGGATTTACTGATCCAGCCGTAGAGAAAGATTGGGAGACTTTCATGAGTTCAAGCCTTGTTTCATAGAGATAGCTTTCTGGGCCAAGGGGTTGCTTATCTCCCTCCTTAGTTGTGGCAGACAGCCAAGTCTGTGTCCGTATATAATATAGAGGCTTGGGACAGAACATACCCCTTTCCTATAAGAATGAAATATTTTGGAAAATATTAAAAAGGAAGAATATACTCCCTGGATGAGAAATGGAGAAATGTCTTTTCTTAGAGGGAGAAAGCAGTCCCATCTTCCTTAATAGCCCATAATAGATGTCAGCACTTAAGAGATAAAGAGATAAATAGTTCTATTCATAGGCAAAACTTCCCTGCAGCAAGGTCTGAACAAAAACAGAATAGGATTAGCCCTCACTCAATTTCCAAAACATGAGGAAAGACATTAAGTCACAATAGGAATTGCCCACCACACTTTTCAGGCCACGGAGATCACTGCCACCTATCATTGCCAAATGGAAGCAGCAACCGCAATCGCTGCCACCTGGAATGGACTAAAAAAAGGTGCAGGGAGGCTGAAATGGGATGTGCAGAGGCCGAAAATGGGGCACATGGCCAAAAATAGGTTGCATGCAGGTGGTGATGGGCAGCAGCAATCCCCGCAGCCTGGAACAGCTTATCAGCGGTATTCTGGGAGGCTGAGCCAACCACCAATCAGCTGCTTGTGCTACATCAGGCTATGGTGAAGCTGATTGTTGTTTGCTGCAAGGAGGCAAATTTCTGGGAGGCAGAGGAAGATATTTTTTTCTTGTTTTCCTCCCCAAAAGCTAGGTGTGTCTTATAGTCAAGAGCATCTTATAGTGAGAAAAATATGATACTTGAATCCCACCACTGACCCAGATACTATACGAGCCAGGAAGAGGGTGAGTGAAATTTGGTCAGTGTCAAAACTAATTTCTTGAACAAAACCAGAGCATTTAGTAAGATGACGCACAAAGGTGAGCTACTGAGGATATGTCCAAGTCAGCAGCAAACATGGGAGGAAGATCAAGTACAGGCAGTGCCATGAGAAGACAAGGCTTTGTATGGAATTTAGCACTGAAGATAGCTGAACTGGTTGTAATTGGAAAATCCTATCAGAAGCTAGAAAAGGCTGAATTAAAATATTGAGGTACTGATCATAACAGTACAAAAATATGCACCATAAAAACAGGGATTCATTACACTAGAGAAGATTCAAGGATAAGATGGTGTAGACAGGCCTCAAAGTCTCAAAGTCCAACTAATAGTGGCAGGATGTAAGATGCAGGCAGGAACAGCACAACCAACTTTCAGGTACAGAAGTATTTGCATAGTGTATGGACTAGATCACCACTACCACTCCATATGCACATAGAACATTCTATAGAAAGTTAAGGAGAATAACAGGGCTAAGATCCTGAAAGATTTCCAGAGCCAGACAAACAGTCAGTACTGGCCAATTAACCAAACATGATAGTAGATAACATCAAGAATACTTCAATGATGATAGATGTAATGGTGTACAATGACAGTAACATTGGAAAGAAGGAGTACCAGTAGCTGGAGAAATACCCGGGCCTGAAGGAAGAACTAGAGAGGATGTGAAAAGTAAAAGCCAAATTTCTCCCAATGGTGGTAGGAGCGCTCAATCCTATCGTTTCTAAGCTCGGATGGTACAGGGCTAGGAATGATATCAGAGCTCTGTGTCCACAAGAGTACTATGCTAGACATAGCTAATGTACTGCTTTAGGCAAAGAATTCAAGACACATACATATACCGTGTTTTCCCAAAAATACGACCTGTCCCGAAACTAATGCCTTGCCACATTTTTCACGTTGCAAAAATATAAGCCCATCCCCCAAAATACCCCCCCCTCTGGCCAGGCAGAGCACCGCTCACCAACTTAGTGGTATCCCAAAGGCACCAAGTCGTGGGAGCCGGGAGGGGGAGGGGAGAAAGACGCTCACGTTGCTTGCCGCCTTTGGGATACCACTTGGTTGGGGAGTGGCGTTCTGCCTGGCCAGAGGGGGGAGTTGCTGGGTGGCTGCTCCCTTGCGAGCGGACTCCCAAAGAGTCAGGCACAGCCTCGGGGCAAAGCAGCCATGAGGTAACCATGCTCATGAGCAGCTGCCCAGCAAATCCCCTCTCCAGATGAGCAGAGTGCCATTCACTGACCTAGGGGGTATCACTAAGGCGCCAAGCCACTTGGCGCTCTGCCCACCCCCAGCTCCCGCAGCTTGGCACATTCGGGATACCCCCTAGGTCAGTGCATGGAGCTCTTCCCGGCTGGAGAGGGGGGTTGCACGAGCACCTGTTCCGGCCCCAGCCTCACCAAGCTCTTGCGTAGCTCCCCCAAGGCACTACCACTGGCCCCCGCCGCCTGCCACTGCCACGCTCCGAGCATAACTTCCAAACTCCAAAACTCGAGGCCGAGTCTTCCAACATCGGCCGCTCTAAGAGTGCTCTCTATGGTGGGCCAGCTTCTGGAAGACTCTCTGTCCAGAAGACTCTCTATCCAGAAGCCGGCCCACCATAGAGAGCACTCCTAGAGCAGCAGGCTATTCCTGCCAGCTTGGTGTCATGTGCAAATTTGATGAGTTCCCCATTTATTCCTTCATCCAAATCATTGATGAAGATGTTGAAGAGTACTGGGCCTAAAACAGAGCCTTGGGGTACTTCACTACATACTTCATTCCATGAAGATGCAGTTCCATTGAGAATTACAAGTTGAGTGCGGTTGGTGAGCCAGTTACGAATCCATCTGGTGGTGATGCTGTCTAACCCACATTCTTCTACTTTATCTAGTAGGCCTTACTGAAGTCCAAGTAAACTATATTGGCGGCATTCCTCTGGTCCACTAATTTTGTCACATTATCAAAGAATGCAATAAGATTAGTCTGGCATGATCTGTTTTTGACAAGCCTATGTTGGCTTTTGGCTATTACTTTGTTTGCTTCTAGGTGTTCGCTAATTCGTTGCTTGATTATCTTTTCCAGAATCTTCCCTGGTATTGAGGTCAGGCTGATGGGTCTGTAGTTTTCTGGGTCTGTTTTTTTTTCCTTTTTTGAAAATGGGAACCACATCAGCTGTTTTCCAGTCCTCTGGTAGTTCCCCGGCGCTCCAGGATCTCTGAAAGATATAGTTCAGTGGTTCTGAGATCTCGTCTGCCAGTTCCTTCAGAACCCTGGGGTGTAATCCATCTGGTCCTGGTGATTTGAACTCGTCTAGAGTAGACAGGTACTCACTTACCATTTTCTTCCCTATTTCAACTTGTGTTCCTAATCTGATTTTTGTGGTGCTGTTTTTGATAGGTGGGACTGTTTTATCCCTTTGTGTTAAAACAGATGCAAAAAATGAGTTAAATCATTCTGCTTTCTCCCTATTGCTTGTCACCTTCTTGCTGCTTTCTCCCAGCAATGGACCAATTGTTTCCTTGACTTTTTTCTTGTTTTTAACATGTTAGAAGCTTTTTTTGTTATTTTTTACTTTTGTTGCAAGCCTTTCTTCATTCTGAGCCTCAGCTTTCCAAATTTAAAACTATGCTTATTCAAATGCAGCAACTCTCAATAAATTATTGAGCATATAATTTGAATAATTACAGGCAGACTGCATTGTCTTGACTCAGTCCTTTGCCAATGTGAAAACACCCAAATATAGATAAAAATATTCTAAGAACACTTCTCTTTTATGCCAATTTACCTACATTCTTTTTTACTAAGAAAAGAGAAATTTTAATTTCTTCTGGTGTCTTCCTTCACTTTAGTAATAAATAAAATATGATCCTAGCAATCACAACCACATTTTTTGTAAAAGAAAAACAAAGCAATGAAGGAGTGTTATTGTTGTCTCACAATAGAGGTAGAGAAATGGATGATAACTGCTTATGATGGTTTATATGAAACTTACTTTCCCCAATGTACCCCCCCTCTAATTGACATGATTCTCAACAACGTTATTTACCATTTTAGCTAATTTGATTCTGTAATTTCAGAATTCATTCCAACTCTTATAAGCAGCAGGTTGTCTTTCACTCTTAGATTTTTTTAAAAAAATGTAAATTTGAAGACTTGATTGCAGTAAATGGAATTTTCTTCAGTGATTCTGACTGACAGAAGATGTGAATGGCAGACTAAAGGTTCAGTATAAATCCTTCATATTCAATCTCTTTGATCTCAATGAATATTCAAAGGTTTTGTGAGATTTTTTAGGGGCAAAACCATGCTGATATGTTGCAAAAATTTTGGTTTGCCAACTGATGTGACGCTGTTATAGCATGCTACTGCTAAATCACTAGGGTAACAGGGTGGAAATTGCTAGCTGTCATGCTGTTATGTGCTACATGGTCATTTTATCACATTCATGGATAACCTACCATTTCCTCTCTTTGGTTTCCCTCATTTGTCCTTTTCCACAAAAACTGTAGAGCTGTTGAAACACCAAATTAAAAGGTGAATTATAAGAGAATGTGAAATTGTCATAGCATTCTCATATATTTAGGATGAATTATCAAAGTGACTGACAACTTGGAAAGGGTTTCTCCAGGAGTTTGCAAAGGTAGTAATATGAAGCTAGTGGGAAGCCATTAGGGTACATTTTAGAATGGAATGTTATGCCATTAAACTGGCCTAAAAGTAGTGGTATATAAAGGGAACTGAATATCAGCATACATTCAGAAAAGGGAAGGATTTTATGAAAGAGTTGGCAAACAAGATATAAATATTGATATCTCTCCAAATGCATATCTAATTTTCAGACAATAAAAAAGTTCTGAGGAGTCAGGCTTAATTATGAAATGGGCACGGCAGTGACAAAGCACAGAGAAGAATGGCAAGGCTATATTATGGATGTTGGACATTTTATTTTCCAAATTTTTTTGAGGACAGGAACAATTGATTTTCCCAGAGTCTCTTTTAAAACAATGAGTTAGCCAATTCCAAGCACCCACATAACAGAGTTTGGGTGGTTTTGGCAATGAGGTGATACAGTGCCAGTGTTGGTTATAGAAGAATAGAACAGTGACTATTTTAACTAGCTTAACCTTTCCAGTTTCAGTTTTTGAAAAAAGTTACAGGTAATTCAGTATTATAAAATGAATTTGGTAGCTACTAGCACTGATGGGATTAGAAAAAAGTTTAAATAAATTAAAGAAGAATAGCTTATTAGAATCCCCATGATGAGATACCAATTAGAACGTGCTAGCAATAAACAACCAGAATGTCCATCACTCATTTCTTTTAATGAGTTTTCAAATGCACTCAACTAATTGCACTTTAGAATGTTAATGTTCAGTCTTATTTTGCAGTCTACCTCTTACATACAAAGTTTATCCTATGTATGTAGTAGTATATTGGAATATATTTATTATATTGCAATTTATTACAATAGGTACTGTAGATTGTAAACCACTAGAGTCCAACTAAATTGAGACAAGCTATAAAATCCTTCAGTTAATAAAATATATATTTTAAATTTAATACTTAATTATGGCTATGTTATGATGACAAAAAAGGTTAAATGATTTCCAGAGACAGAGCCAAATTTTTGCTTGACAGTAGAAAATATCAATAGCTTCATGGTACTCTAAAAATAAACTCATTTTAATGGTATAAACATCTATGGTCTACAGTAATGCATTTAATAAAAGGAAGCAGAATGCATAAAAAATTATACCATGATATGCTTGATGTACCATATGCCTCTTTAACAGAAATTCTTGCAAAGTTCAACTACAAATATGAAGTGTTCTGGTTAGCAAAAGACAAAGGGATACAGTGTACATCTTCATGCTGTTTATCCATGTGTTTTTCCCCTTTTATATCCAGCGAATTAACTTGAAATATCTTCATTCTGGGGGAGGAAGAATAAATCGAGGAAAGGAAACAATGTCTGAAATGACTTTTTGAATTGTATTAATTTAACATTTAGTTTTAATTAACCTAACAATTCATTATTTAGTTAAAAATCAAAATATTTATATTTAACACATGTATGCTTTTTCTATGAAATATCTACGAAATTAGACAATGAGGACAAATTTTAATTTTAATTTAATTTCAATTTGAGCACATTTTCCTAATTAAATAAACTATTATCATCATAGACCTGTTTTGAGAAAGACAGAAAAGTGATACCATTACATAAGTTGCACCATTTATATAGTTGTGTCCAAGAAAAATCTTATTTAAATCATAAATTCATGTAATTTATGCAATTTGACATGATGCACATGTTGCTATTTTGATATTGATGTTGGCTTATAGGGGACCTTAATGGTTATTATAACAGTATTTTAAGTATTTTTGCTATAAATATTATTTATTTATAATATAGTGCTTAAGAGTTTAAAGAGCAATTTACAATTTTAAAACATGAGATGAAAAGTAAATTCAGGATTATGAGTGAGTTGATAAAAGCACTAAACCTTAAAACAGTTAAGAAAATGCAATCACTGCGTTCATATAATATATTATGCACCAAACAAGTGAATCATATTATTAGTTAATATAAGGATCTTGTTCCTACAACAGCTAAGACAAAGGCTTGACTCCTAAAAACATGCTAAACCATTTTGATCTAAATTAGGAAAAAAATGCAAAATTAGGCAGCTATTAGCAAAAAATAAATGTGGGGGCAAGAGTGAGAGAAATATAATTTATAAAGATTCTTTAGAAAAAAAATAATCAGGATGTTACCAAGAGGAAATCTATTTCTTTATTTAAAGTATTTGTATACAACTTTTTAAATCAAAACCTGAAACTTAATGGGTAGCAGAACGTAATCATAATTATAAAACAGCAGAAGTCATACAAAAGCAAAGTGATAAAACTGATTATAACAATTATAAAAATATAGGATAGAACAGAAAATATGGTTTATAAACATATAACCAATCCTAAAAGAAACCAATGCTAATGAGGATGGATTTTATGGATAAAGCTGAGCAGTAACAGACTGAGGCTAGGATTCCCAATGATTCAGAATCCAAGCTTTGCAACAAAGCACAAGTCTCTGATGTTCCCCATCTGGTTTTCCCTAGAATGCTTATCTTGTTATCAATCATTGTTTCATTTTTTTTCAGAATAAATTATCTTCCCAATTTCTTTCTATATCCTGATGTCTCTTTTCTTTTTCTTTTCCCCTCCCCTCCCCTCCCCTCTCCTCTCCTTTTCTTTTCTTTTCTTTTCTTTAGTATAGCTGAACTATTACTACAAATGCTTTCCACTACTCCATAAGACAACCTAGTTAGCTAGTTGCTGTCATTCTAGTGAACCATGCCTTTCTCTCATATTATTCATCTAAGAAACTGTCAACCTTCAGAAGTATGAAGTGACTCCAGTCATTGTCTTCCTACAAGGATTCAGCCAATTGAAAGAAATGGGTACTGTAGCCCAATATCCTAAATTTAGGAGTAGGTTTTGATGCATTACTTTACTCATACAAGTCTTCTTCCTAAAATCTCCCTCTATGGAGGTTACAAAAGTCTTCTGTTCATATAGAGCTTGTAAGTCTATAAATCATTACAGATGATCCTCAATTTTCTATGCAGTCTCATTCAATCCTTTGGTTGTTGTTGTTGTTGTTGATGATGATGATGATGATGATTTGCTGTTATTGTTATTATTATTTTGAAGATTATAAGGAATATAACCAGCAAAGATAGTATAAATTTTCTTTACTGCTGATTGATACATTTATTTCCAAATTTAAAAGGGGAAATATTAGTTTTTCCCTAAATCTAAATTGAAACTTGTTCATAGTCTTAATTGATGGAAAGTAGAAACTGAGATCATCACATTTAACATTGAAGTTCTCTAGAAGGATACAAGGTGGGCTTTTATTGTTGTTCCTATCCACCCCTCACCATCTCATTCTCTGCTTTAAAGGCTGCTGGGAAACTCCAGGAAATTGATTTGAACATTACATTTTCTTTTGTTTTCCTCTACTGAAAAATAACTGGGAGGTTCTGGGTCTTTAATTATTCCTGCTTTTTTCTTGTCTTGTTTGCCATGGTGATGTTACAAGAAAAAATTATTTTATGTGGTTCCCTCCTATTGTTATGCACCTGAAAAGGTCAGTGTTACACTGGATTTCCACTTGTATCCAGAAATAGCCTATCGTCATTATAACTATAACTATCCAGGTGTTCAAAGTCCTTTAACTATACATTTTTTCCATATAAATGTTTTTAAAGAGCTGTAGCTGCATTATTTTTCTCAGTTTCTTTCTTATTTGTTGACTATAAACATGTCTATAATTTTCTCTGGGGGGAAAAAAGGGAAAATGGCTATCGTTTTTCATGGAGAGGGGAATTTCTTTGGGGTTATAAATAAAACACTGATTGGCTAATAGTTATTAATTCACTGATGCTAGAAATAATTTTCTATGGCAATTAGAGCAGGACCCAGGTGGATATTATTGGAAACCAAAACATCTCTGAAAATGCAGGAAAAAAATGCAAAATAAACTCTACATTTCAATATGTCTTTTCTGGGATTGTTGATATGTTATGTATGTCTGTGCCTGATTTATTTCATATCAGCATTTATTTGACTGGAACCATTTATATAAATGATTTAGCCTCACTTTATTGAGGCACCAAAGGAGTGCATTTCTAATTTAAATTTAAAAGTAAAATACCCCATGTTCTGAAAACAATCTGTGTCCTTCTGCAACACTTCCTGGAATGGTCTTGAGTCAGCACATAGTAATTTCCAGCGGTAAGGTAAGAGTTTTAAGCCTTAAAATTAAAAATATAGAAATTCCTTTCCTTTCTACTCTATATAGTCAGTGGAACTCTACTTTCCATTAACTCTCATAATTTTTGAACAGGTGCAAGTAACTAGCCTGGCCAGTGGCTATCATTTATATCTTCATGTATCCACTGAAAAAATATGCATTTCTAGATTTCACATTATTTCATATTGCTATAGTAAAATGATCTTCAAGTATTTCTGAGAAATTATGATAGGAAAATAAAAATAGAAACTGTTCAATAAAGGAATATATATTGTTCTATGCAACAAATAAATTTTATTCCAAATTATGCAAATTGAATTGTTTTATTTTGCACAATAAAATACAAGGATAGCAAGTCATAAGGTTTCATAACATCAGTACACATGCTGGCTTTTCCTTGAGAGCATCAATCATTTCAATTATTAAATCACTGTCCATATTGTTTATTGTTAAAGAAATGAATGAAAATGTGTCTGAAGAACTTCATGATAAATCTGATTAGAAGTGGAGATAGAAACCAAGTTACATATTGAGTACTAGTTTACAATAATGCATAGTAAAAGCCCATATTATTCAATGCTAAACTAAATGTTTGGTTCAGTTCACTGAAGGAGCATGATTCTTCAATTATTACTATATAGTAATTAATACAAATGTCAGTATTAGTCCTTTATCTATGTCTCTCAAATGGGTCATAAGACAAATATTTTCTTCTGTTAAATATATACAACTCAGATCGGTAAAATAATGGTGTCTACGGAAGATACTACTATTTCTATCATTTCTTTTTTACATTAATATTCCTGCCATTTATATTTTATAACAACTTGAACATTAATTCTTTCTGCAATTTCTAGTGGATTACTAATTAACCACATATGCCTTTACTAAGTTTAAACTAGTTAGCAATATCTTCCTACAAGTTTCAAAATTTTCAATCTTTATAAAATATATTATAAAATATACTGTATGGACTGTAGATAAATATTTAAAGATTAAAATTGAAACAAATTGATGTGAAAAGGAATCTCTTTATTTCTGATCATGTTTATTAATACTACTTCCAAGTGTTCCTATGCTGTGCTCACTGTCCATAATTTAAACTGTTTATTAAATTATAGATGTAAGTCAGGGCAGGACAATTAATTTTCCTAAGGGGGCACATTAGAAACTGAGAGTGTTGTGGAGGCCAAATAAAGGTAACCTAATTTGATATCTTTAAGCACCATCACCTCCATCCCTCAGGCTGCTCCATGGGAAGACCAAATGCTGCACAGGAACAGAAAAGTTGTTTATCTCCTTGCTTGCTTTCAACTAAAGGAGTATATGGCAACTATGCAGAACCAGAGCTGTGGGACTGTTCACCTGCCCTCTGCGGTGTGCTTATTTATTTTTGATTTTTAATTGCTAATTGACTTCACTCAAGCTGCACAGGGATAGTTAAAGGGCCAGATGTGGACTGTGTGCTATAAAATGCCCCCGTCTGATGTATATGATACTTAACATGAGAAACAAGCAAACATGATTATAGAATAGTAGCATCCATTCCTCTTACAGTGAAAGCCATTGTCCAAAGCAGAAAACCAGAAACACAATATTCCCAAATGATAACTGTCAAAGCTAATGATTGCCTTGAAGAATTTTTGCAAAAAGGAACTCACTGTTTGGCCTGTGTAATTGTTTCTTTTAACAAACAGATCATGCCATTAAAACTTTTCTCATGTGGTTTGTTGGGAAAAGGCAAAGTTGTGCTAACTTCAGCATTGTCTCTGAAGGCAATAATTTTGAAATTAGAGATAAGCATCACATGTATTTTAAAACTGGGAATTTTCTAAGGACGGAGGAATATTTAGAAATGATGCAATTCCAGTCAAATTTAATATGTTTAAGTTCTACAGAAAGCTATTATGGCTATCTTTTTTTTCATTGAATCATGACTCATTTTAGAAGGACTAGATGCAAGGTGTAAATACTGAGTGGGTGGGGGATAAAGTATTTGTCTTATTTATTTTTTCTGTTAGTCATGTTTGAAGTAATTTAATATATCTGGTAGCTTTATATAAGAGTCATAAGTATTTACCTAAGGAGAGTTTTAGAGACCTTATGGTAAATAAAAATTATGCCTTCTCATCTGCTACAGTTCTTGAAGAAACTGAAAGTTTTTAATGATAACTGTAAAAGGAAAATAATACTTATTGCATTAAGTAACTGTGATATTTAAACTCTGTTATTCTTATCCCGCTATTATTTACAAAAATTAAGATAATTTATATTTATTCAAGATGACATTAGATAAATATAATGGACTATTAGATAAATCATAGAAAAAAATCTGAAATATTATCATAGATGTTTCTTGTCATTCAGTTCCAACACATGGCTACTATAGTGCCTTTAGTTAATTGTGTAGTTCACAATGATATAGTTAGGAGAAGAATTTTTCTAAAAAAATGATTCTCAAATGTGCAGCAAGTCTTCAAATCTATTTAATAATAATAATAATAATAATAATAATAATAATAATAATAATAATAATGAAACTCTATGGAAAGTCAGAAATAGAAATCCAATCATTGACAAACACAGTCCGAGTATTCAGCACCGATATTTCAATGCAGTTTGGCATGGAAAAATGCGCCACTGTATCCAAAAAAAGGGGCAAAATCACTGCATGTGGGGGAATTGAAATGCCCAATGGCCAATTAATTAAATGCAAAGAAAATGAAGCCTACAAATACTTAGGCATTCTGCAGTTGGATAACATCAAGCATGGAGAAGTAAAAACTATTGTCAGGCGAGAGTACACCAACAGAGTTAGGAAAATTTTGAAATCTAAATTGAATGGTGGAAATACAATCAAGGCCATAAATACCTGGGCAATACCAGTTATAAGATACATAGCTGATATAGTTAACTGGACACAAGCTGATTTGGACCTTTTGGACCGAAAAACCAGGAAAATAATGACAATGCACTACAGTTTACATCCACGTGGTGATACTGATAGACTGTACCTGCCCCGAAAATCAGGTGGCAGAGGATTATTACAAGTGAAGCAAACAGTTGAAGAAGAAAAACATGCACTGGCTGATTATTTAAAAGAAAGTCAAGAACATCTATTAATCGAAGTAAAGAACAAAAATCTACTGAAGGCCCAACAGACAAACCAAGAATACAGAAAAGATGTGATAAAATCAAGAATGGAGAGTTGGCAGAACAAAGCACTGCATGGCCAATTTCTGGAAAAAAAAAAGATAAAGTGGACAGTGAACAAACTTGGTTATGGTTAACAACAGGTACATTAAAGAAAGAAACAGAGTCACTAATCCTGGCTGCGCAAGAACAAGCTATCCGCACAAATGCCATTAAGGCCAAAATCGAAAAATCCTCTGATGATGCCAATTGCAGACTTTGCAAAGAAGCTGATGAAATTGTTGATCACATACTCAGCTGCTGTAAAAAAATCGCGCAGACTGATTATAAATTGCGGCACAATTCAGTAGCACAAATGATCCATTGGAATTTGTGCAAAAATTATAATATTAAAACAGCAACAAACTGGTGGGAACATCAGCCTGAAAAAGTCACCGAAAATCAGATGGTCAAGATCTTGTGGGATTTCCGTATACAAACCGACAAAATACTGGCGCATAATACACCAGACATCACACTGGTTGAGAAAAATAAGGTCACAATCATAGACATCGCAATACCAGGTGATAGCAGGGTCGCCGAGAAGGAACATGAAAAAATCGCAAGATACCAGGACTTAAAAATCGAAATTCAACGACTATGGCACAAACCAGCAGTGGTAATTCCAGTGGTAATTGGCACACTGGGTGCTATTCCAAAAGCACTGGAATTACATTTAAAACAGTTAAAAATTGACAAAATCACCATCAGTCAAATGCAAAAAGCCGCACTGCTTGGATCTGCACGCATATTACGAAAATACGTTACAACGTCCTAGGCCCCTGGGTGGGGCCCGACTAGTAACCAATGCCAAATCTGGCGAAACAACTGGCCGCTGTGATACAATTGTACAACAACAACAACAATAATAATAATAATAATAATAATAATAATAATAATAGAAGAACAAAAAACTACTGAAGGCCCAACAGACGAAACAAGAATACAGAAAAGATGTGATAAAATCAAGAATGGAGAGTTGGCAGAACAAAGCATTGCATGGTCAATTTCTGGAAAAAATAAAAGATAAAGTGGACAGTGAACAACCTTGGTTATGGTTAACAACAGGTACATTAAAGAAAGAAACAGAGTCACTAATCCTGGCTGCGCAAGAACAAGCTATCCTCACAAATGCCATTAAGGCCAAAATCGAAAAATCCTCTGATGATGCCAAATGCAGACTTTGCAAAGAAGCTGATGAAACTGTTGATCACATACTCAGCTGCTGTAAAAAAAATCGCGCAGACTGATTATAAATTGTGGCACAATTCAGTAGCACAAATGATCCATTGGAATTTGTCCAAAAATTATAATATTAAAATGGCAACAAACTGGTGGGAAAATCAGCCTGAAAAAGTCACCGAAAATCAGATGGTCAAGATCTTGTGGGATTTCCGTATACAAATGGAGAAAATACTGGCGCATAATACACCAGACATCACACTGGTTGAGAAAAATAAGGTCACAATCATAGACATCGCAATACCAGGTGATAGCAGGGTCGCCAAGAAGGAAGATGAAAAAATCGCAAAATACCAGGACTTAAAAATCGAAATTCAATGACTATGGCACAAACCAGCAGTGGTAATTCCAGTGGTAATTGGCACACTGGGTGCTATTCCAAAAGCACTGGAATTACATTTAAAACAGTTAAAAATTGATAAAATCACCATCTGTCAAATGCAAAAAGCCTCACTGCTTGGATGTGCACGCATATTACGAAAATATGTTACGATGTGCTAGGCCCCTGGGTGGGGCCCGACTAGTAACCAATGCCAAACAAGTGGCCACTGTGATACAATTATATAATAATAATAAAGTAATATAATAATAAAACTATCTAATAGTGAAATCTATTAGTTGCCAATCAAAAGACAACTGGTTTTATTTTTATTTTTATTTTTTCTTTATTTATTTGTTTTGTCAAGTGTGTATAATATAATATAATATTATATGCCCAGATATGGGAGGGAGCATACTGCTTCCCTTTTCTGTCTTTCGGATCACCCTAGGAGCCATCCAGGCAGAAAGCCATTTTTTTATGTTGCCTTTGTTACATTTGTGTTGCATTTGTGCTGATAAATAAATAAAGAGAGACTGGTATAGATCTATTTCAAGCTATTTAGCTCTCATCAGCTAGCCATACCCTTATTGTTTCAATTATGCAATAGGACATATAAAAGTCAAGTTTCAAGCCTTGTTAAAACTAACGAGTCACCAGTTAGAAAGGTCAGTGAAGAAAAAAAAGAAAAAAGAAAAAGAAAGTATTGATCAAGAACAAGGTCAGAAGAAGATGGACTCAGGCAAATAAATAATCACAAGGGAAGCTAAGTCAAAGAAACAAATGAAAAGCCTGGTTCTCTCTTTGGCCAGGTGAAATATATCACAATAACTTCAGCCAAGTACATGCACTTGTGATAGAGTGCGAAAAGTGTTAGAGATGAAAAAGTAATTTCGATTTGAATATTATGGTACAGTGGTAAGTATTTTATTGCTTGATATCTTAGCAATAAAATACTTGGGAGTGTCAACACAAAGCATCAAGTTGAAGCCTTTAATGCTTCAGTTGGAAACAATTTTTTTTAAAAAAAATATTAAATATTTTTATTTTTTAAAAAAATAAAAAATAATGTGACAGCAGCTTTAGCCCCTCTAAAGCTGAAAAGATTTTCTTTAGATCTTATCCCCCAAGTCAGAAGTTTCCTCACTGAGATTAAACATTCTGCTTGTATGTTGTTTGAATCATTCCTTAATGTTGAAATGCTGATCAGGTGGCTGGGGTCTTCTGATTTGTTCCAAGTTGTCTCTCTGCATAGGTCAGTTAAATGCTCTATGCAGCAAGGGAACAGTTGCAGCGTCCCATGAAACAGCCTGTCCGAATAAAGCCTGCTCTTCAGGTTATTTATTCATTTAACTCTCCTAAAATTCATCTTGGCCTGTATATATTAATTTATTAAAGACTCTCCTAAAGCCATTAAAGGCTGGCCAAAATCCTCTTAAAGCACTTTATTATAATAAAATTGCAAATACACACAGAAATTAAAATTTAATATTAGAAAAATGACTAATGCCTTTCATGAAAGCATAAATACATTAACATAATTCCAAAACATCATAATTAAAATTTCTGATTCAGTGTTGAATATGTAAAATCAAGAACACAACAATAAAGCCACTTTACTGCAAAATGTGAAAGAAAAAATGACAGCTTTCTTAAAAACTGCAATTGATGGAAGCTAATGTAGAATGCCTTTTTTGTGGCATCTTATTTACCATAGCAGGCTCTGTGGTTAAGACACTGAGCTTGTTGATCAGAAGGTCCGCAGTTCGGCGGTTTGAAATCCTAGCATCACATAACGGAGTGAGCTCCTGTTACTTGTCCCAGCTTCTGCCAACCTAGCAGTTCGAAAGCACATAAAAATGCAAGTAGAAAAATAGGAACCATCTTTGGTGGGATAGTAACAATGTTCTGTGCACCTTCGCCATTTAGTCATGCCAGCCACATGACCATAGAGACATTTTTGGACAGCATTGGCTCTTCAGCTTTGAAACAGAGATTAGTACTGCGCCCTAGACTTGGGAACGACTAGCACATATATGCAAGAGAACCTTTACCTTCATTTACCATTTCTCAGAAGCATCCAGGTAATATGTGAAAAAACCCAAGATGATGATCATAACTGCAATCTTCAGTTTTTGATTCTTCTTGCAGATTCCCCAGCCGTGTTTCCTATATCATTGACAATATAATCTTAAGATACGGTGTCCATAAATCCATGGTATGATATTCCTCAAACTATTGCCAGTGTATTAGGTTTTATATTGAAATCATTGCCCTATTATTCAATAAATACATACCCTATTTTTCAGAGTATAAAACTCACCAGAGTATAAGAGGCACCAAGGTTTTCAAAAGATAAATAAATAAAAAAAAGTTTTTGCACACTGCATTTTTTAAAAAATGGGCATGCATAGCCTTTAGGAGGCTTATAGAGTGCTCCTGCGGGCACCAGGGGGTGGGGGATTAAGCAAAAAATGGGCCATTTTTCTCTCATTTCTGCCCTCCCCAGCCTCCAGGAACACTTTGGAAGCCTCCTAAAGGCTATGAACAGCCATTTTGGTGAATGGTTTCAGGAGACAAAAAATGCTGTATTCAGTGTATAGGACACACCCAGATTTTCAGCCTCTTTTTTGAGGGAAAAAGGTGCATCTTATACTCCAAAAAATATAGTAATTACCTCAGTTTTGAACTCTTACCTTTTTGAGATAGTTAGATAAACTATAAATTAAGATCTAATTGTTCTTCTAAGAATAATTATAAATGAAATATGAACCCAACAGTAAGATACAATCATTTTATGTCAGTTGTTATGTCCTCGGAGATATGACCGATAGCTGCAGAAAGATCAGGGAGAAGTCCTGATTGGTTCTGGCGCACCTGCCGGCCAGCGGCACAGTCACAACCTTCCTATTAGTTTCCTGTCTGACAGCTACAAGTATAAATAGCTGTCAGGCGGTTACTGTTCTGTTCTGTTCTAATCTGTTAGCTATTACTGTTGCCTGATTTAATAGAGAATTAGTTGAAGCAAACACTCCTCAGTCATTTTTCCGACAATAACTTAAAACCAGTAATATCAGTTGGAAATTTAAACCAAGGGTTAGGGTTAACAATTCACAGGTTGTGAACGTGATCTTTAAAGAAGAGTCCAGAAAAAGTCAAATGGCTAAGATATTTTTGTACAATATGTCATTTGCCATTCCCTTATTTAGGATTTAACCAGCTTCAGTTACTGAAGTTGTACCCTGTGTTATGGCTAGTGATACAGTTAGGAAGACAAGGAAATGATCAGCAAACCAGCCAAACTATCTTCTAGTATATACTTTACTTTGACACTAAGTAGATATCAGAAACTTTGGCAACTCCTTCGTGACTTTTTTAGATTTAACTACCATTCTTGCCCTAAATGACTTGCTGGACTGCATCTGATTTAGCAACTTAGCAGTTTAAGTCTTATTAACAGTCTAGCCTGGAGGCACTTTGGCCAGGACTGGGGGAGAAGTTTGAAAAGACCACCCAAATTAATTTCTTGAGCTGCATGTATCTTTAATTTGGTGAGCTGAATCTCATTACTTACATGGTCCAAATTATTCTTCACTGATGCAAATTTATATCATTTTAAACAACTTGAAACCCTACCAAATACATTTTGTTATCAATAGAAGAGAATATTGTAGCTCAGGATTGAACATTTTGTTATCCTTTCTAAAATTCTATTTTCAAGCTATGTTTTGATTGATTACTGGTAATTATATTATGCCAACAATGAGACCTTGGAAAAAGATGTCCATATCTGTCAATCATTTAGGAGGAGTCTGTGAGATTCAAATTAACTGACCACCATGCACTATGTTTTAAAGCCTGGTAAGTGTGCCAGTCGAGGGATGCAGTGGCTCAGTGACTAAGATGCTGAGCTTTTCGATCGAAAGCTTTGAAGTTTGTTGTTTCAAATCCTTGGTGCCGCATAATGTGGTGAGCTCCCATTACTTGTCCCAGCTTCTGCCAACTTAGCAGTTCAAAAGCACTTAAAAGTGCAAGTAGAAAAATAGGGACCACCTCTGGTGGGAAGGTAATAGTGTTCTGTGCAGCTTCTGTGTTTAGTCATGCCAGCCATATGATCACAGAGACATCTTTGGACAGCACTGGCTCTTCGGCCTTGAAAGGAAGATGACCACCACGCCCTAGAGTCAGGAATGACTAGCACATATGTGCAAGGGGAACCTTTATCTTTAGTGCTCCTGGCTAGTTATACTTATTGTACTTTCTTCTCAGTTACAAATTCTATTATATTATTTTCCTTGTAAATAATAAATTCCAACAATTCCCATTACAGAAAAAGGACAGCATGATAGAACAAAAGGCCATATAGCTCATATTAAGTAATCATACTGCTTTATGGGCAACTTGCAGTTCTCAATATATTAAAGGGCTACTTCATGCTATTTGTCACTTTGCTAAAAAAAAAAAAAATTCTATCCACCCACCTAATCTTAATTTAATCTTTGAAAGTAAAACTCCAAGCTGGGTAAGGATGATGAAAGATATGATATTAGCAAATCATAACAATTCTTTTTAGATACAGTTATACACATTTTAAAAATGCTAATAGTGTACAATTTTGCCATTCACAATCTTTTCTTTTTATTGCACAGCATCTAAGCAATGTTTGTAAGGTTCTAGGTAATTATAAACTGCTGCCATGTATCCTCCAGAAATATGAACGAGCTAAGTGCTATTAATTTAAAGAAACCTGTGGCGTTTAAACAGAGTATACTGCTGTTTGAACATTATTGTGCTATAATTCTTCTGCCTCCTGTCTTAAGAGATAGCATAAATCTGCAAAGAATTTCTCAATGCCAAATCTAGTCAGCAGAACACTGAGATGAAATTAAGAAGTCATAAATCATAACTGTAAACATGTTTCATATAATATCTTTATTCAACTTGTATTTAGGGAACTGCTATACATGCATAATTAGACAGAGAGTATTTATCCAACCATTTCATAAGGTATTATTGCATTGTTATAAATGAAACTCTTTTGGCAACGTAAACAGCTATTCAAACATGATTTTCTTTAGCACCTTAAAAGAATCTTAGGATTAGTCAAAATCAAAGAAGAATTCACAACTGAGTTTTATTCCAAATATGTATCCAGCTGCAATTTAATATTAACATAATCTCAATTTCTAAATTCTAACCCTAATTGAAAAAGTGATTCTGAAGTTTGAAGTTTGTCCTGTGATTACTTTTTCTGGCCAGATAAATATTATTTTTCAGTTATTTGTTCTTCCATATTTTATGTGTTAATTACCACAAACTGCTGCTATACTCACTTTTCTCTGAATCACCCCAATTTATTAGAAAAGAAAATAATTTAACAACTATATTGCAGACTTTATTAATTTTGCAGCAGGAAAAAAAGAAATAGCATAGTCTCATTATTATTATCATCATCATCATCATCATCATCATCATCATCATCACAACAACAGAATTATATCATAGCGACCAGTTGTTTTGTCGGATTTGGCATTGATTATTAGTCGGGCCTCACCCAAGGGCCTAGGATGTCGTAACATATTTTCGTAATATCTGTGCAGATCCAAGCAGTGCGGCTTTTTGCATTTGACTGATGGTGATTTTGTCAATTTTTAACTGTTTTAAATGTGATTCCAGTGCTTTTGGAATAGTACCCAGTGTGCCGATTTCCATTGGAATTACCACTGCTGGTTTGTGCCATAATCGTTGAATTTTGATTTTTAAGTCCTGGTATTTCACGATTTTTTCATGTTCCTTCCTGTCGACTCTGCTATCACCTGGTATTGCAATGTCTATGATTGTAACCTTATTTTTCTCAACCAGTGTCATGTTTGGTGAATTATGCACCAGTATTTTGTCCATTTGTATATGAAAATCCCACAAGATCTTGACCATCTGATTTTCGGTGACTTTTTCAGGCTTATGTTCCCACCAGTTTGTTGTTGTTTTAATATTATAATTTTTGCACAAATTCCAGTGGATCATTTGTGCTACTGAATTGTGCCACAATTTATAATCAGTCTGCACAATTTTTTTACAGCAGCTGAGTATGTGATCAACAGTTTCATCAGCTTCTTTGCAAAGTCTGCATTTGACATCATCAGAGGATTTTTCGATTTTGGCCTTAATGGCATTTGTGCGGATAGCTTGTTCTTGCGCAGCCAGGATTAGTGACTCTGTTTCTTTCTTTAATGGCATTTGTACAATATGTTTTAATGAATTACCACAAGCTGTAATTCTTGAACAAGAAAAAACTGATATACAGGTGTGTCCTCACATGTTCTAAAAACTTCAATTTGAAATATTGAGGGAATATTTTCTTCATAGTTTAAATGTTGATATATTTTCATTCCTTTGCTTCTTTTGGTTTTTCTGCCAAACTTCTTGTCTGCTCATATCATTTCATTTTATATTTATCTCCTTTCTTGATTCTCCATATGTGATATTTATCCATTTCATTTTAAACATTTTGAATTTTGTTTGTTTATACTTGTGTATGCCTTATTGACATTTGATTATTTTTCCTTCAATTTCATGCAACATTAGTGATATTCTGGTTTATTTTATTTTATTTTTGTTTTAATTATATTTCTTCCAGTCACAATACCTACAATGAATACAATTTTTTTTCTATCTTATTATTTTGGCATTCTTTTTTTTAGTCTCATTTAAGGCAGGAGTCTGCTTGCTATAGCAAAGCTGCAATTTAGCTACTATTTTATTATTTTATATCTTCTGGATTTGCGACCAAAATTAATTGATAATTAATTGATAGCATTTTATGTGACTATACGAGGAAAGATTTCACCAGTCACATTTTTATTTAAAATTGTGCTTTCTAAAATGAAATGACTGCTAATATTTTGTACTTTTACTGGGAGAAATACAATTTGTATTTTAATCCATATCTATCTTTAATTCAAAGTGATTTTATCAGCATTCTGTAGCACACTTCTAGGCTGCAATTACAGCATTAATGTTTAGCTTTTTCAGACTTGATAACATAGTCTAATTTTATCCCATCTGGTTTATTGTGCAAAGTTTTTTTTTTCCCCTGGATGCCTGGAGGTGGCATTTTCTTAATCATTTCTTCTGCATGGATTTGCTGGCAGGAGCTTAAAAGGTTTTGTTAGCTACAAGGACCAACTGCAGGTTTCTTCTCCATGAGGACAATGTGTCAGCAGTTCTCTATAAGAATTGTCTAGAAGGCAATGATTTGGAAGTTCTCACTGTACAGGGGAGGTCAGGAAACCAAACTGAACAAGCTTTTGATCTCACTTTAAAAAAATATAGCTGTAATGTTGGAGTGACATTCACTTTCTAATGATTAGCTTTCAGTGAAAATAGGATTATAGGCTGCCAGTTTAAGAGCAGATGGAAAAAATTGGTAACCTCAGATCTGAATATAAAAGGTCTGTCGAAATCGATGTGATCCAAGGAAGATTTTGAAAAGTCTTAATAATGTGGGAATATGTGCACTTATTTCCTTTATTAATGATTTTTCTGTATTTAATTCCCACACAGCTACAATGTGAACAACTATTTTAACATTTCCAATACAGATTGTTCAGGCACTATACTTGTCTTTTGCAAAAATGCATTTTTTCCCAATTTGTTGATGCAGAGTTTTAAAACAGCAAAGCAATACAAGCAGTTCTCAACTTACAATCACAATTGAGCAGAAGTTTTCTGCTGCTAAGTGAAACATTTGTTAAGTGAGTTTTACCCCATGTTATGACTTTTCTTGCCACAGTTGATAAGTGACTGACTGCAGTTATTTAATTTAGTCACATAGCTGTTAAATGAATTCTTTGCCATTGACTTCGCTTGACAGAAGGTTGCAAAAGGTGATCACGTGACCCCAGGATATTGCAACCATCATAAATATGAGTCAGTTGCCAAGCTCATAAATTTTGATCACGTGATCATGGGTATGCTGTAACAGTTGTAAGTGTTAAAAATAGCCATAAGAAATCCCAAAGGTGCTTTTGAAAAGGCAACTGAACTATTTCACTTCTTATCCAAGAAACTTGTTCAGCTCTTTAGCTTCTTCTTCAGATGAAGAAGCTTCTTGGAGGAGAAGTGAAATGTCTTCAAAGAAAAAACAGAAAGTCCAGTTGCCTCTTCAAAAAGCACCTTTAGGACAACTATGACCTGGATGACTGAGAATGTCCATAAGTAACTTTTTAATGATGTTGTACAGTGGTATGATGTATGAGTGGCCACTGAATAAACTGTCTTTAATTGCGGACTACCTGTATTGTGCTTCAACTTCATGAAGCCTCCTGCATAATCTTTTATTGAAAAGAAGCACTAGCAAGTCTATTTAAATCTGTAAGTGAGGTTAAGAACCCTATCATACAGTTAGTCCTCAACATACAACCACAATTGATAGCAGAATTTCTCTTGCTAAGCAAGCCAATTGTTAAGTGAGTCAAACTTGATTTTGCTATCTTTTTTCCCATTGTTGTCAAGCAAATTGTTGCAGCTGTTAAATAAATCTGACTTTCTCCATTGACTTTGAGATTGACTGAGAATGTTCCAAATGTCAATCACATAATATTGGATGCTGTAATTGTTATTCATAAATGTTCATTGCTGATCCCTGAATTGTGATCGTGGGGGTGCTGCAGTGGTTGTATGTGTGAAGACTGGTCCTAACCCACTTTTTTCAGTGAAGTTGTAATATTTCAGTTTAGTTTCAGTTTCACTTTATTTGTATGCCGCCCTTTTCCCTGGGGGGACTCAGGGCGGCTCACAGTTCAAAAAGGGGGGGGACAAACAATTTACAACATAAAAGCACTACATCATTTAAGAACTCAACAGTCATACAATTCGAGTAGGGGTTAGAGTCTTTAACCCCAGGCCAGCCGGGATAGCCAGATTTTCAGTGCGGCGTGGAAGGTCTGGAGGGTGGTGAGGGTCCGGATCTCCACGGGGAGTTCGTTCCAGAGGGTCGGAGCAGCCACAGAGAAGGCTCTCCTCCGGATAGTTGCCAGTCTACACTGGCTGGCTGATGGAATTCGGAGGAGGCCTAATCTGTGCGATCTTATCGGTCTAGTGGAGGTAATTGGCAGTAGGCGGTCTCTCAAGTACCCAGATCCAATACCATGAAGGGCTTTGTAGGTGACAAGTAGCACCTTGAAGCGCACCCGGAGATAAACAGGTAGCCAGTGCAGCTCGCGGAGGATAGGTACACCCACGATCGCTCGCGCGGCTACATTCTGGACCAGCTGAAGTCGCCGAATACTCTTCAAGGGCAGCCCCATGTAGAGCACATTGCAGTACTCCAGCCTAGAGGTCACAAGGGCACGAGTGACTGTTGTGAGGGCCTCCCGGTTCAGGTAGGGACGCAACTGGTGCACCAGGCGAACCTGGGCAAATGCCCCCCTGGTTACAGCTGACAAATGGTGTTCAAAAGTCAGCTGAGGGTCCAGGAGGACTCCCAAGTTGCGAACCCTATCTGAGGGGCCTACAATTTGACCCCGCAGCCTGAGAGATGGAACACTTGGCCAATTCGTGGGAGGGAAGCACAACAGCCACTTGGTCTTTTCTGGATTGAGCACAAGCTTGTTAACCCCCATCCAGTCTCTAACAGCCTCAAGACCCTGGCTCATCACGTCCATTGCTTCATTGAGTTGGCACGGGGCGGACAGATACAACTGTGTATCGTCCGCATATTGATGGTATTTTATCCCGTGCCGTCGGATGATCTCACCCAGCGGTTTCATGTAGATGTTGAAAAGAAGGGGGGACTGAACCCTGCGGCACCCCATGTGTTAGGGGCCTAGGGGTCGATCTCTGCCCTCCGACTAACACCGACTGCGACCTGTCCGAGAGGTAAGAGGAGAACCACCATAAAACGGTGCCTCCCACCCCCACCTCCCGCAGTCGTCACAGAAGGATACCATGGTTGATGGTATCGAAAGCCGCCGAGAGGTCAAGGAGCACCAGGATGGAGGCATGGCCTCCATCCCTGGCTCTCCAGAGATCATCGGTCAATGCGACCAAAGCGGTTTCTGTGCTGTAGCCAGGTCTGAAGCCGGACTGGAATGGATCGAGATAACTGGCTTCCTCCAAGGATCGCTGGAGCTTAAAGGCTACCACCTTCTCAACAACCTTCCCCACAAAGGGGAGGTTGGAGACTGGACGATAGTTGTTTAAAACGGCTGGATCCAAGGATGGTTTCTTCAGGAGGGGTCTCACCACCGCCGCCTTTAAAGCGGGGGGAAAGACCCCCTCCCGAAGGGAGGCGGTAACAACCACCTGGATCCAGCCTCATGTCACCTCTCTGCTGTTTACAACCAGCCAGGAGGGGCACGGGTCCAGCACACATGTGGAGGCGCCAATAGCTCTCATCGCCTTGTCCACGTCCTCAGGGGTAACAGCTTGAAAATCAATCCAGCGATGGTTTACCAGATTATCCCTTAGTGCCTCGGCTGGTTCTGCAGAATTGGAGTCCAGGTCTGCCCGGAGCCGAGCAACCTTGTCCGCGAGGAATTGGACGTAATCCTAAGCCCTGCCCTGCAGCAGACCGCCTGTGTCCCTCCTATTTAGGAGGGAACGGGTTATCCTAAACAGGGCGGCTGGGCGTGACTCAGCGGACGCAATCAGAGAGGCAATATGTGATCTCTTAGACGTCCTGATTGCTCGAATGTATTCTCTGATGCAGGTTGTTAAAAGTGCTCGGCTCGATTCGGATTTACTGGACCTCCAATTGTGCTCTAGGCGTCTCTTCCGGCGCTTCATCTCCCGGAGTTCCTCAGTGAACCAAGGAGCCCTCCGGGATCCACTGCCTCGGAGGGGCCGTAGAGGCGCAATCCGGTTAAGAGACTCTGTCGCTGCCGAGTTCCAGGCAGCAACCAGAGTCTCCATTGGACTGCGGGCGAGAGTATCAGGAATAACCCCAAGCTCCGTCTGGAACCCCAAAGGGTCCATAAGTCACCTGGGGCAGAACCACCTGGTTGGTTCCTCCTCCCTACAGTGGGGGTTTGGTCTCCGAAAGTCAAGCCTCAATAGGTAGTGGTCCGACCATGACAGGGGCAAGATCTCGCTACCCCTCAGACCAAGATCATAATTCCACTGCTCCGAGAGAAATACAAGGTCAAGCGTGTGACCCGCTGAGTGGGTTGGTCCCCGGATTACTTGGGTCAAGCCCATGGTTGTCATGGAAGCCATGAACTCCTGCGCTCCATCAGAGTGTTCACCGAGTGAAGGCAAGTTGAAATCCCCCAGAACCATAAGTCTGGGGAACTCAACTGCCAGCTCGGCTATTGACTCGAGGAGCGAGGGGAGGGCTGCTGCAACGCAGTTGGGAGGCAGGTACGTTAGCAGCACACCCACTTGACCCTTGTGGTCCAACTTCACCAGCAGGGACTCACACCCGACAAGCTCCGGAGCAGGGATCCTACGAGGTGCTAGAGACTCACGGATAACAATGGCTACACCCCCACCCCTTCTCTGGGCTCACGGCTGCTGGAGCACCTGAAAGCCCTCTGGGCACATCTCTACGAGGGGGACTCCTCCCTCCAGGCCCAGCCAGGTTTCAGTAATACATGCCAGGTCTGCCCTCTCGTCTAAAATTAAGTCCCGAACGAGAGGAGCCTTATGAACTACAGACCTGGCATTTAGCGACAGCAGCCTGAGACCAGGGTCCTGATTACTCACGCCATCTGGCCTTGGAGTGGGACTCATAGGGCCGGAAGGAGGGATCTCTGTAACGTAGCGAGCCCTCCTTCCCCGGTAATGGCCAGCCCTAAAGTCCCCGCCGTATCTGCCCCTCCCTGTTAAGACCGTAATGCTCCAGCCCACTCCCGTGTCCGTAGTCCCTCCACCCACCCCCATAGTTCCCGCGTTTCCCAATAGGCCCTTCGAATCAGTCATCCTGAGATTGGAGTAGGCCCAGCTCCCCTCACACTTCTGCGAAGCACTCAGTGTGGGGGAACCCGGTTCCCATCCCAGTCTCACTTACACACCCAAACACTCACTCACTCACTCACTCACACCCCCGGAAGAAATTTTAAAATTCAACAATATAATAAAAAGGGAATTACACAAGTCTAAAAGTGGGGTCATTCGCTTACAGTCATACACATCCACACTACTTACAAGGAAAAATTTGCGCAGGTATAAAAAGGTGATAAAAATACGCGAGCAGTCCATACATAGAGATATAAAGTCCAAAGGGCAACAGCACGGTGACAGACACAGTCCAGGGGGAGAGATGTAAAAGTAAAAGTCCAGCGGGGTAGTTCATAAAGGTGAAAACGTAGTTGGAGGAGCAAGCTAAAGTAGATGGTAAAGATGGTAAGCAAGAAAGCCCCCCCCCCGCCACAAAGGAGGGCAAACCGGGGGGGCCTTGCACGCCCAATAAGATGGATTGTAGATTGTAGATTGAAAGGCGCTGGATAGGGGGAGAGTTCAAAAGGGCTATAATGGTGGCTACAAACTAGCCACTCGATCACATTAAGTCCTAACCCACCCATCCAGGCTAGACACCTCTTCACCCGTTCCACACTGATGAAATAGACCAGGCGGCTAAGCCAGGGGGTTTTCCGGGCGGCTTCGGCGAGCCCATAAAACAGCAAGCCAGCAGCAGCCAACATACCAGTAATCAAAAAAGTCAAGGCGGCAATCATAGCAGCTAGGTCACGGCGTTCTCTAAAGCCAGGCCGCGGCGTTATTGAATGATAATTAAAGAAATGATTGCAAGTTGAGAACTACATGCATGTGTGAGTGAAAAGGACAAAAAGCTTGGATAAATCACAGAATCATGCAACTTGGGTTAAACGTGTCAGAAATTAAAAAAAAAACATAGAAAGATTTTTTTTAATAAAAAGTGAGGGGAAAAACAGCACAGAAGAGTATACCCCACAAAAAGTGGGGTATAATATTTATGAGAAGCCCACCTCCTCACTCCTGTCTTACAGAAGAGCTGAAGACTTAATTCTGCTACTTGGTCCAGGGCCCCAAGAGGGTTCTGTTATATTGGGCATGGCTGGCTAGATAGAGAAGATCCTGACCCCCATTAGCCATCTTTTTAGCTTTCCTTTTTAATTCCTCTAATTTTAGTTGTCTTGTAGGACTTTTTGACTTTTTAATCATAATGTAAGCCGGCCAGAGTCACTGAAACAACAAGATTGGTGGTGGTGGTGGTGGTGGTGGTGGTGGTGGTGTGTGTGTGTGTGTGTATGTGTTGCATTTGTGCTGATAAATAAATAAAGGGAGACTAGTATAGATCTATTTCAAGCTATTTAGCTCTCATCAGTTAGCTATACTGGGAATTGAACAAATTATAGATATATACATATATACATATATACATATATACATATATACATATATACATATATACATATATACATATATACATATATACATATATACATATATACATATATACATATATACATATATACATATATACATATATACATATATACATATATACATATATACATATATACATATATACATATATACATATATACATATATACATATATACATATATAATTTAAGCGGCAAATAGTTACAATTCTCTATATAGCTATCAATTGTGTTCATTTGTTTACCACTGGTTTAGAAAGTAATAAAAGAATCAATTATGAAAAGTCCAGGACAGTGAAATACATACATTTAAATCTATACGAATAAGATATTGTAAGCATATCACTCCTATTTAAGTTGGCAAAATGGAAGAATATTTTGATTTCTTGATAACCTTATTATGCAAAATCCTTACATAAGCCACCAAACAGGAAAAACTTGCTACATTTTTTGGCTCCTATATCCTAAGCTAATGTATACAGATATTTTAATTATTAAGCACATGATATCTTAATATTATATTTGGTCAAAATAAAAGCATCCCTGAATTTAAGATGACAAATGAACATTATATATACTGTATGTATGTATGTATGTATGTATGTATGTATGTATGTATCAATGGTGGGTTTCAATTTTTTTAGAATCTCTTCTGTGGGTGTGGCCTGCTTTGTGGGAGTGGCTTGCCAGCCATGTGACTGGGTGGATGTGGCCAACTTGTAAAATAAGGTGAAACTCACTTAACAACACTCTTGCTTAGCAACCAAAATGTTTGCTCAGAAACTCTGGCACTTGAAGCACGCAAGTCATAAAGCTGTCAATTTACAAGACACTTGCACCCCTAACCCTTTAGAAAAAAAAAACCAGGGGTGTTCAAACTTGACAACTTTAAGACTTGTGGACTTCAAATCCCAGAATTCCTCCTCCAGTCATGTTGGCTCAGGAACTCTGGCATTGAAGTGTGCAAGTCTTAAAGCTGTCAAGTTATAAGACCCTTGACCCCTACCCCTTTAGAAAAAAACGCCAGGGGTGTTCAAACTTGACAGCTTTAAGACTTGTGGACTTCAACTCCCAGAATTCCTTCTTTCGCTCTTCATCTTGATGATGTGCTGACAGGCAGGGGGAGGGAGCTGGAACCGGTTCTAACTGGCACTGTAGATTTGTGGAACCTCTTCTATAGAAGAGGTTAGAACTGACAGGAACCCACCTTTGGTATTTATGTATGTATGTATGTATGTATGTATCTCCTGGTGTGTGCGTGTGCGTGTGTGTGTCTGTGTAAATATCTACAGAACCCTCACATCCTGGACATAAATTGTTTCAATATCTACCCAATGTCTACTCTATATCCACAATGCTATAGGGCTGTGCACACTAGAACAACAAGACACAAGGACATTTTTTCCCCAAATGCCATCACTCTGCTAAACAACTAATTCCCTCAACACTGTCAAATTATATACTAAGACTGTATTACTATTTATTCTTTTCATATTTACTAGTACCTATCTTTTTCCACTTATGGCTATATCCCTCTGGCTTGTATCTTTAAAACTTTCATTGTTCTTATTGTTTCCTACTATGATTTGATTACTTATTAGTGTGCTATGACAATCACTATGTGTTATATCTTATGATTTTTGACAAATATATTTTATTTTTTCTTTATATACACTGAGACCATATGCATCAACAACAAATTCCTTATGTGTCCAATAATACTTGGCCAATAAATAATTATATTCAAATGCTAAAATATTATTATTAGATATTCTTTGCCTTTAATAACTCTACTAAAAATATTATTGTTAGACATTCCTTGCCTTTCATTGCTCTGTATCTTGCTGTTACATTTAGAGCCAAATTTCATTGAAATAATGTATTAAAATACACACTTCAAGGGCTACAACATACAGATGACTGGTTATTGCTTAACTTTGATCTCCTCCTCATATGTAGTTATTTAAAAGTTACCAAGTTTCATTATTGTTATACAATAGTGATATAGGTAATCCTATTCTTTTTTACCTCTTTGTGGATTACCGCCTTGTTGTGGTGAAGGGGCTTGCATAGCTCAATGAAGTTATGAGCTTCATTGCCACCCAAGATGGACAGGTCATAGCAGAGGCCTTTGACAAAACGTGATTCACTGGAGAAGGAAATGGCAACCCACTCCAGTATCTTTGCCACGAAAACCCCATGGTACAGTGGAAAATCCCAAAAGGCAAAAATATATGGAAAGGTCTGGAGGAATGTTGTCCATGAGGTCACAATGGGTTGGACATGACTTCACAACTGACAACAATAATTCTTTTTTTAAAAGCTGGAAATATCCTTGGCAAAACAAAAAACAGTGAACTTCTAATAACACTTTTTAATATTCTAAACAGGTGGATAATGACTAAGGGTAACTTTATCTGGCGTTCAAAACAATTTGACCCCCTCCCCCCCAAAAAAGAACCACTTGCCGCTTAATTGATCTGAAAGATTCTAAGCAGCATGATTGCGTTTCAGAAGTAGTGAAACAGAAGTGTATTATAATGATAATAAGAGAACCACTAGAAAAGTACCAATAATTGGAGAGGATTGCTTGATTTACAGCTACCAATTACAGCAAATCATTGGTTTCCCGGTATCAAGGAGGAAAAGTGCTAAATCCTGGTAATGGAATTCTTATGAATGGTGACTAAAAATGAGCATACATATACAGTTCATCATTGGCAAATAATTGTTTAATATTGATTAAAGCATAGTGGTAGGACTACACAAGAATCTTGACATTCCTGTATATAAAGGTACTTTACAATAGAAGATTTGGTCTTTGAAAAGTATGGATGTCAATTGTGCTTACTATTATTGTACATCCATTTCAAATAGATATAGCTATAAACATACCCATTATTTACATTCTTAAGAATATTGAACTTTATGGAGACATGAGGTTTGTGAATCAAAAGGCAGTCATTGATCTAACAAAGGTTACAATATGGAAAAATATATGCTATTGAAAGTGTAATTGTATCATGTATACAAGAAAAATGTTTGTAAATTAAGACTATTATAACTACATTAACTTTTACATTAAACAGGCAAGCAAAGGCAGACGTATGAAAGTGCTATGAGTAGTTTAGGTGTGAAAGAGAATAACAAAACTTTTCTTCACACATATAAAAGAAGTGCATTGTTTGTAATTTATTATTATTTAGATTTTCCTCCCTCACTTATGTTTTCGGTTTTTCCATTGTTATCTATACATAGTCCATTCAGTGAGAAGCTGCCAGTTTTCATTAGACCTGTGATTTTATTTCATATAGTTCCAGATTGCAAACTAAAAATAACCTGTGAGAATCACAACCTATTTTCCCTTTTCCATATTTTTTAATTGTAGTGAACAGACACAAAAAAAGGAAATTAAAATGTGCTCTTGGACAAAACTTACAATACTACAAGAGTAAGTTGTGTAATCAATAGATGCATAATTTACTCACTCACTTAAAGCAGCTACCTGAAGAACTGATCCAGATAGGAATGAAGTGTTGATGAAAAATAAATTTTCAATGAAAATTATCCTTACTTGCATTTGTTTGTTTGTTGAATTTATATATCCATAAATCATTTAAGACACAGGGTAGTTTACAAGCGCATAACTAAAATGTCTGTGATGTAACAACTTTCAGGGCCTTTAACTGCAGAACATTATCAGCAGTGGGGGGATTCAAATATTTTTACTACTGGCTCTGTGGGTGTGGCTTGGTGGTGTGGCTTGGTGGGTGAGGCAGAGGAAGGATAGTGTAAAATCTCCATTCCCTCCCGATAAGCTGGGACTCAGGAAGCAGATAATAAATGGGAGCAGGGCCAGTCAGAGGTGGTATTTACTGGTTTTCTGAACTACTCAAAATTTCCACTACTGGTTCTCCAGAACTGGTCAGAACCTGCTGAATATCATCAGGAAGAGGGAAGAAGAAAGATTAATCCCTAGGAAGAAAGATTCATACATACTTTCTTTAGTGAGTTTTAATGGCCAGGAACATGTGATTACCATATAGAACTTTGAAAACTGACAAGGGAACCTTCAGACATCCTTGATTGTTGAGCTCATTATGATGGGATAGCTTTGAAGCTTTTGGATCTCGCATGCTTGTATGATAGATATGCCTTTAACAAGTTTCTCCATATAATGGTTGTTTGTGTTTACAGGTATTTTTTATTATCATCAACACAAGAACGATATAAAACAAACAGTAGTTTAGCAATATAAACAAGAATATAAAACAAAAAAGAAGCTATATTGTCAGCAGCTTTTTTCCCTATATGACTAGAAGATCTATTAAAATCATGCAGTTTTTAAAAATTTTCATTTTAAATAATAGTTTGTACATCTTAGCAATAACATGTTTGTCACTGAACACAAATCCAATTCAAAATTGATTTTCTTATTTGTAAAATCAAAATTCTTTTTGTTCAATTCTTTTAATCTTGTCCAATAATTCTGTCAAATGAACATAAGAAAACCATTCACAAGTATGACTTTCCATTTCCAAATTTTCTGTTGTTTTTAGTTGACATTCTCCTTCAGAAAAACAAATCAGTAAGTCTAAATAAGTCAACAATCTATCATTTATTTTCTAAAAAAAAAAGCTTTAAAAAGATTATTGGAGTGACAACCATAGAAGAATCTGGGGAGTTAATCTTATTCCAAATCTGTTCAAACCTTAAATATGGCATGCCTAAGAAAATGATTTTGAAAATCTATATTAATTCAATTCAATTAAAATTCAAAGCCTTTATTGTAATTGTACATCATGTATATAACAAAATCGGTTTAGCCTCTACTGGTACAGTCCATACAAGAATACAAGACAACATGAATAATATGAAAAATAATCCTTATACAAGTAGTCAGGAAAAAAAAACTAGTCGTATGTTTCCATACGTATGTCATATTCTGTGCAATATGTATATTACTCTGGTGTATGATACTATATTATGGTATATACATATTACATACTACACTTGCACCAGTGAAATTCATCATATTAATCTGTTTGTGGTGCTATATTGTATTTAGGAGTCTGACAGTTGTGAGTAAAACATGTTTGTGCAGCTGCCTATTCTTCTGTGTCTTCTGCCCAATGGTAAAAGTGAAAAGAGACACTGGCCAAGGTGTCAATGCCTAATCATCTTCCTTACTCTGCTGAAACAGCAAGACCTGGTGATGTCATCCTGTGGTGTTAGGGGGCAACCAATGGTTTCTTGTGCTGAATTAATCACTGTCTGTAGTGCCTTCCTGTCCGCGGCTGTTAAACCAGCATACCATACTGTTATACAGTATGTGAGGACACTTTCTATCATGGACCGATAGAAAGAAGTCATCAGCCATTGTTCCACCTGGTTTTTCTGCAGGTCTCTAAGGAAATGAAGTCTCTGTTGAGCCTTAACTTTATCATACAAAAATCTATATTAACCTTAACTTTGTCATACAGATTTAGATAGCTCTACCACCTAATCTCAAATCATTTTGTTTCAACTGCAATAACCTCCTATTTCTCAGTCACTCAATCTTTTATCCATACCTGATGGATAAAATGGTAAAGTACAATTTTAATTGTAATTTAATTCCAGACCACCTATTTTGTTACATTCCTACAACAATTTATATTTAATTTTTTGCTTTTTACATTGCCATACAAACTTAGAAACATGGAATGTTTTTTCTATTGTTTAAATATACCTTTATTGTTGCTATTGGTACTGCCTAGAGTAAAATTAATATCCTATGTAAAATATTTATTTTAATCACTGAGATTCTACCCAATAATGACAATTGTTGCTTGTTCCAGCTTGATAAGTCCTTTCTAATATAATTCTATACCTTAACATAATTATTCTAAAACAACATACAATTTATATTAGTCAATGAAACCCTCAAAATATTTAACTTTCTCAATTTTTAAACCAATTTTTAAAAGCATACTCATAATCTCAACCTGCATCTTTGTTTTTTGTTTGTTTACTTTAAAACAAGATATGGTGCAGTCATTCAATTTCTTCATTAAGAATTTAATGCCATTCTGGGTTCTAGTAAAATCAAAACTAGGTCATCATCAAAAGATCCACTGCCTGCTTCTCATTATGGTGTTGTATATACTCTTGTATATCCAACACAATTTTTTCATTTTAATTTTCTTTTAGCTAATCTTCAAATATATTCTTAATAGGAAGCCAAGTTGCCTGGAAGATCATCAAGTCACTAATATTGGCATTAAAGATGTACTTAGTAAAGATATTACTATAGAAGCCAAATTATTTTGTTTCGGTCTTTATTGTTAGAAAAACCAACAGATTTCATGCTTAAACTGGCTTTTTCTGGAAAATGGATAAACTTGGATTCATAGAAGTAATAAGAGTTTATAAATGAAATTTACAAGTTGGGCTTATCAATATAGAGCATTTGTTGTATTGCTGAGTTGTACAAAAATCAGCTGCTTACAATATGCAATCTCAACAAAGAATGAATAAATTTTAGTTTAAGATTGACTATTAGGTATTTTTGCTTTTATTTCTGATAATATTCTAAAGTGCATTTTAAGAGATTTAGCAGAACTATTTAGAGCTCTGTGAAAGTATTCGTGGTGGATATTTTATTCCAGTAAATTTTCTAAAATGTTTCTTCTTATTGGTAAGCAATAGCAGAAGATAATTAGTAAATCTAGGGAACATTAAGGAAAGTGACTTATGGGTACATTAACCTCTTGAGCATGCTAATGACCTATACAATTAGATACTTAAGAAAAAGGACAAAACCCTTTTTGAGAAGCACTTTATTCTTTTGTTGTCCTGAAATTCAAGATTGCAGGATCTGTTATGAATAATTTATCTTTATGTTAGCACCAATACAGAAAATAATGCAGTATATTTAGATAACAAATATAATTCACAGCATTCTATAGTAATAAGGTAAATACATCCAGGTAAATTAAGTGTCTCAAAATATTATTTTTAAATAAAAACTGTTTCATCATCATAATCCAAACAGAAATTAATAACAATGTCCAAAATAAAATATAAAAATATTCAAGTAGCAATTAGGAAAGGGAAAAAAGTTTTGATTGTCCCCAGTTTCTCTTTTGTTTCTCTAAACAATTTTTTTCAATTAAGTCATTGGTAAGGTAAAAGCTCTGTGGAGAAAAGGGAAAAACTGATTGGCCTTCTAGACATTTTATTATCTGCCTTTTCAATTGACTTTTGGGCTACACTTTTTCTTTCATGCTTCTTATCTTGTTTTTATTTCTAGCTGCAATTTGGCATTCAGCCTGATCAGCATGTTTGCATTTTCCCTGGGGTTTTATACTGAGATGCAGCTATGTACCACTTCTTCATCCGTTCTTGATTGTTTGCAGAAGATTCTAACATTAAAGTGTCTGATTGAATGTATCTTAATATTTGAAGACTAAATAATGGTGTATAATTGGATGGATTTTTTGCTGTCAAATTACGAGGCATATTTTTACTTTGGTTTTCTTTTAATATGTTATATTTATATTATAATATTTTATATTGACATTTTTCTAATGTCATTGTTGTCAATATGTCAATAATCATGTCACTGTTGTAAAAACGTTTTTAAAAATGGCCTTACAATAATGATGATCATATATCTGTTGAAAGTTATGAAGCTAGATGATTAATGGAATGCTTAGTGGACACATGTTGTGCCATGATAAGAGTTTCAGTCCAACATATTAATTGAGGTATAGTGTGAGGTATATATATAGGTGTGTGTGTGTGTGTGTGTATGTATGTGTGTATATATATACATATATACATATATACATATATACATATATACATATATACATATATACATATATACATATATACATATATACATATATACATATATACATATATACATATATACATATATACATATATACATATATACATATATACATATACACATATACACATATACACATATACACATATACACACATACACACATACACACATACACACATACACACATACACACATACACACATACACACATACACACATACACACATACACATACACATACACATACACATACACATACACATATACATATACATATACATATATATGTGTGTGTGTGTGTGTGTGTGTGTGTGTTTATTTGTGCTATAACAAAGGCAACAGTAAAAATATTGGGTTTCTGTCGTGATGGACTCTTGTGATGAGCAGATTGACAGATGATGGAAGCAGTTAGCTTCCTCCCATAATTGGGGCTTACCATTCTCTGTCCATCGGCTCGTCACAAGAGACCAAATATTAGCACAAATATGTGTGTTGTATTTGTGCTGATAAATAAATAAAGGGAGACTAGTATAGATCTATTTCAAGCTATTTAGCTCTCATCAGCTAGCCATACCCTTACTGGGATTCGAACCTGTGCTGTATTGCATCTTAGGCAGATGTCTTAACCATTAAGCCACAGGTCCTCCTCCTTATCAGCTGAAGCCAGGGAAGTAGGTATATATTTAGTGTTTATTTAATGGTTAAGACATCTGCCTAGGATGCAATACAGCACAGGTTCGAATCCCAGTAAGGGTATGGCTAGCTGATGAGAGCTAAATAGCTTGAAACAGATCTTTATTTATTTATCAGCACAAATACAACACAAATGTGGCAAAAGGCAACAGTAAAAATATTGGGTTTCTGTCCTGATGGTCTCTTGTGACGAGCCGATAGACAGATAATGGAAGCAATTAGCTTCCTCCCATAATTGGGGCATACCAGGGGTTGTGACTCTATCTATCTATCTATCTATCTATCTATCTATCTATCTATCTATATCTATATCTATATCTATATCTATATCTATATCTATATCTATATCTATATCTATATCTATATCTATATCTATATCTATATCTATATCTATATCTATATCTATATCTATCTATATCTATCTATATCTATATCTATATCTATATCTATATCTATATCTATATCTATACCTATACCTATACCTATACCTATACCTATACCTATACCTATACCTATACCTATACCTATATCTATATCATCTATATCTATATCTATATCTATATCTATATCTACATCTACATCTACATCTACATCTACATCTACATCTACATCTACATCTATCTATCTATCTATCTATCTATCTCTCTCTCTCTCTCTCTATATATATATATATATATATATATATATATATATATATATATATATATATATATATATATATAATATAATATATATATGGTGGTCTTGTTGTATTCGGGTCTTTTCCCATGTAAGATTGAGATTGTCTTGGTAATGTTTTGGCGAGGTATCATTCACCATCTTCAGGCTGGTGTTTTCGGCTTAAAGCGTGGTCAGAAATGCCGTCTTTCTATAAATCTTGGTGGGTGTGTGTGGAGTTCAGCTTTATTTCAGTAAGTGGATTGATTGGTTGTATGGACCTCACCGAAACGTTGCCAAGACAATCTCTATCTTACACGGGAAAAGACCTACACCCGTGAAAATCTGTTTTCATGTAAATTGCCCTTCTTTTTTAAAATTAAAATAAGATTAATATGTTTAAAAATCTGCTTTTTTGCTTTTCTGATACCTCTAGGCTCATAGTTCATCTTGTTTATCCTCAGGCTGATTTTACAGCATATATATGTATATTAAAAATACAGCCAAGCTTACAGAAATATGCACAGCTAACCATTAAAATATATTTTTATATATAGAGTTGTCAGTTTACCAAAATAAAATTGAGATGATCTGGAATATATTTCACTATATATTGGTATGTGAACAAAGGAAAAACATCACATTAAATAATAATGCTGTAGTCAAAAAATTATTTTGCCAACTTTATAGAGATATCTTAAATGTGTTTTTAAAATATTCATTCTGACCAAGATTAAAAAAAGAATTCTGAAACTTTATTATATTATTATGATACTCTGTGTGTGTGTGTGTGTGTGTGTGTGTTTGTGCGTGTGTGTGTGTTTGTGCATACACATAGATGTGCTTGTATCTCTGGGTGTTCATGTGAAATTATTGGGAAAGGATTGACAGAATGTGCTTTGGTAATAAAATGCAGAAAACACTAGATGACACATGCTAATTCTCCTCTCCAAAATGTTCCCCTTTTTTCAGACAGCATCAATTTCATTTACAGTACTATAAAAATTAAATTCCTTTCAGGTCACTGCAGTGCCAATAATAGCTTTACTTTAAAATATTTTTGAATAATTCATAAGCACAAGAATAACATTCTGACATTTACCTGATCTATCCTAAAGATTAGACTCTAATGGGAAACTTGATCATATTCACTAGCTGTTTCTAGGGAACAGTGTTGGGGGAGGAAGACTCAAGTAGGTCTGAGTGGCAGATTGAGGCTACTGTCACTTTAGTAAGGTCATCTTCATGTCAGGTGCTCAAATCCTGCATAAAGAGGTAAGATAATTGCTTGTGGGTCACCATGGCAGAAACTTTGAGTTAACCCTACCCAGGATATAAGAGGTGAGAGAAGTATTGCCCTGAGTTCCACAGATTTTAAGGCATGGCAAACCATTATGATCAAATGATATTATCCTCTGAATAGTAGTAGTCAAAAATATATTATTTTTTCTTTCTTTCTCCATCATAGTGATACAGGTATTTCTAAGAAAAATAAACTTTCCAAAACTGATTAACACCTGACATATTTTCTTATGTATAAGAAAGACTTTTCTCAACATTTATTAGCATGCATTTGAATGGACATTATTTCATAAAGCAGGACAACAAAATTGAGGTTCCTGGTTGGGTTCAAATTCCCCTAACCTGTTTCAAATTGTAAGGGTCACTGAAAAAGAAAAGGAATATTAAAAACTATATGGTGAATAATAACATTAAGATTATTATATTTCATTAAATTTAATGTAAAAAACCCATTAAGTCCTGATTCTAGTTACATCTTAGTTCTGTCTTTGTTCCTTTTTAAATGTGATTCTTTGTTTAATATAAGAACAAATGAAAGGTCAAATATAAGACCAATAATTTTGCCTTATTCTTAACCAGCCCTTGGCAAGGATTCAGGAACTGCAGCTGATTTGAAGCAAGGGGGGGGGGAAGGAAATATTAATTTAAGTCACATAACAGGGAAACGATAGCAATAAACTGTAGTTCTAGAATTACACTACATAGTGTGGACTGAGTACCTGAGGGGCAAAACTTGCCATACATTAAGATCTATTTTAATACCCTAGATCTTGTTCCTATTGGAAATTCTGTAAATGGTAACTAGAAAGATTTCCTCGATATCAAATATGAGTCTATTGTTAATATTTCACTTTCATTGTTTTCGTTTATATCATCTTTTTTGCCTTGTAGAATTCTCTTGAACTGTCAATTTTTATTACTACTGTAACCATGATATAATGCAAACAGCAATACTCTTACAAATACAAAGGTAAATATTTGAGAGGATGACAAATATTATTTAATGATTTTTTTCCATTACTTGTTCTGTAGCTTTTCTTTTCCTTTCTTTTGTTTTCTTTTCCAATACTGTGTCCTTCTGTTTATTTTCACAGGTCAGTGTGCTAACCTGAGTAATCTTATGAAAGGCAAACAGATAAAATAGTGGTTATGAAAAGTCTATAAAGGAAAATATTTGTATTGACTGATTATACAAATTATTGAAAGTAAACTAAATGTGGGCCAATGCAATGTTCTATTTGAGTTTGAAAACAGCACAACATGAAAACGGCCATAAATTAATGAAATAATGATTCCACAGAAGAATGTGCTGGCAGTGTTTCCTGAGTAACAATTTTAAAGCTTGGCTGGAAAAATATTTCTTATTATAGAGGACAGCTACTGATTATAATGACACTTTCATAAATATAATCCTGTACCTAAAACCATTTTTTAAAAATTATTCTGTTGTATGATTTTGAATCCAGTGTTTTTGTTGACAACTACTAGGTTTCTGTTTTTGAATTCTTAAATAAGTTAAAAAAATAAAATAAAAATAAAAAATTCAACATTAATTTTATTAATGTTAATCACTTCCTTTCTGCTCCCAGATATATTCATTGATAAGATGAAAACTGATATTATTTACTAATTTATTTTAATGCATAGAAAAGAAAGAAACTTAAAACTTAATAGAATCACAATGCCAATTGTTAGATTAATCTAAAATGTATATGGCAGTGATGGTGAACCTTTTCGGCACTCAGTGTCAAAAAGGGAGCATGAGTTTGTCAGGGCGGCAACCTCGCATGCACTGGAAAATGAACTTCCAGTTTCCACAAGCTAGTCTTCTGGTTACTGGAGCACATGCACACCTGACGATCATTTCTTCCAGTTTCCAGCACTGCCACATGTATGAAGGCCAGCTGATCATCCTGTGTGCATGCGCACCAGAAACCCAGAAGAAGAACAGGTGATGTTGCACATGATGGTGACATGGTTCCACGTGCCGCTTCAGGCACACATGCCATAGGTACACCATCATGGGTATATGGCATGTTTATAGTATAAATTTGGCATTGCAATAAAACCTTGTAAACTAGCTATTCTTTTTCTTGATGTTGTTATTTTAATGTAATGTGGTGATATGCACTCAGCTTTTGTCTTATCCATACTCTTGTGTTTTTCAAAGGATCTAGAAAACAGGTGGGGTTTTTTAAGAAGAGAATAATTGTAATTCACTGTTGAACAGTGGGGTCCTTGGTGTTCTCTGAACTTTGGTGTTTTCTTGAAGAAGTTTCATTACCCAACTGTAATTTCATCAGTACTAGAAAGGAATGAGATTTACTCTCTATTTATTCTGTGTACTATAGCAATAGCAGTTAGACTTATATACCGCTTCATAGGGCTTTCAGCCCTCTCTAAGCAGTTTACAGAGTCAGCATATCGCCCCCACAGTCTGGGTCCTTGCAACTAGTGGTTGCAAGATATTTCTTTTGCCTGCGAAGTGTACAAAGTTTTTTGCTTCTATCCACTTGAGTACATAAACTCCTGCACTTTCAAGTTTCAGTTGTTGGTTTTGGTTTCATTTTATTTTTTCCCCAAACAAGTGATAAAATGGGTTGGCAGGGATTTTAAATCATAGTCAATGAAAAATGTTGGCAATATGTTTGATGAACTTGGGAAAGGGAGAGGCGATTGGTATGCTTTATTTATCTCTTGGCCTTGTATATGCCTTTTTTTCAGTTGATTGTACTCTTAGAAGGAAGAGTAAGAAAATTAAAATAAAGGTAAAGGTTTCCCTCACACATATGAGCTAGTTGTTCCCAACTCTAAGGGTTGGTTCTCATCTCCATGTTAAAGCCAAAGAGCCTGTGCTGTCC
The DNA here is from genome assembly GCF_009769535.1 of Thamnophis elegans. NCBI lineage: Eukaryota > Metazoa > Chordata > Lepidosauria > Squamata > Natricidae > Thamnophis > Thamnophis elegans. Next base: position 42,738,536 of record NC_045546.1, read on the forward strand.
AAAGACATCTCCATGGTCATGTGGCCAGCATGACTAAATGCCAAAGGTGCACGGAGCACTGTTTCATTCCCACCAAAGGTGGTTCCTATTTTTCTACTTGCATTTTTATGTGCTTTCGAACTGCTAGGTTAGCAGAAGCTGGGACAAGTAATGGGAGCTCCCTCCGTTACACAACACTAGGGATTCAAACTGCCGAACTGCCAACATTTCTGATTGACAAGCTCAGCATCTTACCCACTGACCCACCGCATCCTTTACCACACCCCTTTTTCATTTTATGAAACTTTAAAATATAAGCCTGAATGTCCCAGACAAACAAAAAGGAAGCAGAGAAAACACAAAGTTTGGAAAGGACTTTTTATTTGAGTAATTGTTATTCAGATATATGGCTCATTTCAATGAATTGTTAGTTAATTATTCAAATGTCTTATTGTTTAGTGTGTGCTCCCTAGCTTCATTTTATGCTTTTTTTGTCAATGGTCAACAAATTGTATACTTTTTTCTTACGCATCTCGAACTTCCATCCCATCACGGTGCTTCTATAACTTGAGGTCTGAATTTTCAAGTCTAGGAATTCTTTTCTTTGAATTAATTAAATTAATTTTAATTAATATTGTTGTTGATGTTAATTTTCAATAATTTAAACTTGAACTTTTAGTTTAAGTTTGTTTATGTGGCTTAGACAATTTTCAGTATAAGCTTCCTAGAGCCTATTAAATTAGATGATATAAATGATGTCATGTCTGCATTAAAAATAATAATGAATACCAGTTTTGGATCCTCTGCATATTAATTATTTCTGTCAGAGTGTTATTTCTGAGGTATCAAATGAACCAAAATAACAGAGATTGGTTCATTCGATAAAGGTAATTTTTTCCTTTTCACTTCATTTTCTTCATAAGGAAAATATAACGAAGTACATCAGGTATGGAACTATTCATTAAGTAATATCACATATCCAGTAAGACTGTTGATCCATTCCCTCAGGCTATACAGCACACATTTATACAAAATCCAAAAGACATAATACTGCAAAGGTGCATATAAGATTAGATTAGATAAAAATGTATCTATATTTTAAATCTAGATTCTTAGCAGTTATATTGTTTCATTTGTTTGTCTCACCATGTAGTAGCAAAATTGCTATCAGCAGGCTTTTTCTGTCAATCTGAGAAAATTGCACAAGACTGCATATTTCCAGTTGAAGAAACTAGGAATAAAAGAAATAAAAAATCAAGATGTTCAAACAAAACCAGCCAGGTTTCAGTAAATGAGTTTACTGTCAGAGAATTGTGATAACAGATGAGGGTTTTGCAGTTGTATTCTTAAACGTTTAGCTAACATGAGAGCCTAGAAAGGGAACAAGATGAAGAAATAATAACAATAACAACAACAACAACAACAACAACAAAGCTAGACATAACCGAGTTGCTAAATTAATTCACTGGTCATGTAAAAAATATGATTTACCTGTATCTAGAAAGTCATGGGAACATAAAGTTGAAAAAGTTATCGAAAATGAGAAGGTGAAGATCTTGTGGGACTTTCAAATACAAGTGGATCATAATTTGGAGCATAACACGCCAGATATCAGGGTTGTAGAGGGCCGAAGTGTACAGTTTATTTATTTTTTTAATAATTTTTTTTGTTACATAAACAACACATGCCCACAACAGTGGGGGGGGGGAAATCAAAACACAAAAAAGACAAAAAACAAAAAACAAGGCAGAGAAAAACAAAACAAAACAAAAAACACAACAAGTATATGTTATAAAAAAAGTATATCAGCTGGTTACAACATGTTTTTGTGCATCTCTTCCATTAATTCATATTAATTCAAATATCTTAACTCAAATGTTTACCATATTAACATCATCATACCTCCACTTTTAGTTGACTACAGTTGTTTAAATATCCTTCATCCTTAACTATGCCAAAGATTTAATCCATAACCACATGCTAGCATTTTATTTACTTGTTTATAAAATCCTCCATTAACATCAACTCCTCATATCCTGTTTTAGCTAAACATCCATAATATTTAATACCAAAAATTCCATCCTCCATGTATATATTTTATTATCATTTTCCTTTCTTTATGTAATTATATCGTATATCATAGCATTTTCCCCATATTAGTTAAGATTTAACTGTATATAGTTTTATTTTATTTTTTAATAGTAATAATTATTGTGATTAATAACCTTTATATAAGGTCCAAAAATATTTCTAACCTTCCCTTCTCATATCCAATTATTATTTATCATATCAACTCCACATTATATACATTACTATCATTATCAATTATTATTCAACTATATCTATTACAAATGAATTTAATTAGGTTTAGCTAGTTTTGAATTGTATTCTTCCATCTATCAGCCTGTGTCTCTCCAGTAACAAAACCTCTTTAATCCTGTTGCCATTCGTGGGTCAAGTTCTCCAAAAGTCTTTATGAGCAAGTCCATACAAAAAAATCTTTGCACCTTTTTGCTTATGGTGCCTCTCATATAATGCTGCCGTCCTCCATTTGTTTCCTTTTTCAGCTTGCCTTTAATTCTCAGTGGTAGTATCAAAAGCTTTGCAGATGATATTTCATAAAGTATAAATTCTTTAATGCTTCTCACTCCTCCTATGCTCTGTCTTTCGAAGTAAATCTTCTGTGTGGCTGCCCCCCCTTCAGACATTCCATCTTTTTCTCCCTCAGAGGTAAGCCAGTTGCCCGGAATATCAGCAAGTTGAAAATCTTCATCTCTGACATCCTTCATTTGTATTTCAAGAACATTCAAACATTCAACATTCTCATTTTTTTCTTCATATTTTGTTGCTAGAAACAGCAGATAATCCAGTTTCCTCTCAAATCTATCATATGTGGCAGATAACTTTTGTAGTGCGGAAAAAATCATTTGAATAGAGACTTGAATCGACGCCATATTTGTACGCAGTTAGTATTTTTCCTTTGGAAACTCTGAGGTATTTGCAAGTAAAAACAAGCTGGGAGCTGTACAATCTTATCTGATCTTAGACCAATCCAGCCAAGCAATAAAAGTGTCAAGTTGTAAGGAGCCAAATTATAGTGAATTGGTTTACAGCCCACTTAGAGAGAATCAGAGGAGATGTTAGAGTAATCTTTCCTTTGTCCATGTAAATAGCATTTAAAACATTTAAAAAATAGGATAACCACCGTCGATAAACCAATAAAGAGATCGAAATCGCCGCTATTCTTCTTCTGTTCTTTGGTTTCAATTAGCTTAAATTTTTATGCGGACTGTCTTTCTCTGAGTAATAAAATCACCTTACCAGCTGGAAAACACTTTTGCCATTCTTTGGAGCTATCTGCAGTTTCGGTTAACCTACGGCTAATCCAGAAGTCACTGGCAAAGGAGGTTAAATTCCAAGCCCCCAGGGACTTTGCGAACGTCTCTGGGGTCACTGGATCTCCTCCTACCTTTCACTGTCTCTCCGGGACAGCTTGGGTCCAAAAAGGGACCATCCAAATGCTTCAGAATAGAGGAATTTCAGGAATAGCCTGAAAATCCGTCTTCTCACTGCTAAGCCCTACCTTCTTCCGAAGTGTACAGTTTATTGATATTGCTGTTCCTGGAGATGCCAGACTCGAAGAAAAAGAACTAGAAAAAATAATGAAATATCGCGACCTGGCCATCGAAGCTACATGGATGAAGCATGTAACAGTGATACCCACTTGTCATCGGGGCACTTGGCACCATGTCCAAGAATTTAACAAGATACATCAACAAATTGCAGCTTCCTGCAATAACATCAGCAGGACTGCAAAAAACTGTACTAGTCAGAATATCTTATATTTTAAGAAGGTACCTGGTTGATACCTAGAACGCTGGCAGCAAACCATATCAACCATTAGCACCAATCACTGGTATTTGTAATGCATTTTTGAATATTCAGTTGGCTGAGTTTCATGTTTAATGAATAAAGTATATAATAGGAAAAATGAAGTTTGAATGATTATGTGAACCAAAGTCAGAAAAATTGCTACAGGTTGTAAAAACGGAGAACAGTAGTAAAACAACAAAATATAAGGAAAAACAACTGGATGACAGATTAAATAGATGGAAAACCAAAGCATTGCATGGACAGACTTGAAAAACATTGAAGAAAAATGTGATGACAACTTAACATGGACATGGCTTAAGATGTATATAAAATATATGCCATCAAGAAAGAAACAGAAAGTTTAATACTCGTTGCTCAAGAACAAGCACTACAAACTGATGCCATGAAAGCAAAGATATGAAAATCCACTGACAATCCAAATTGCCTACTTTGCAACAACAAAGTTGAAACTGTTTCACATTCAATATGTGAAACAGAACTGGAAAAAAATCACAAAATACCATGACCATCAAAACTACCCGATAATGGATGAAACATGTAACAGTGATACCCATTGTCATCGGGATACTTGGTACCATGTCCAAGAATTTTATAAGATACATCAACAAATTGCAGATTCCTGCAATAACACCAGTAGAACTGCAAAAAAACTGTGCTACTCGGAACATAGTATATTTTAAGAGGGTACTTGGTTGATACCTAGAATTCTGGCAGCAACCTGTATCAACCATGAGCACTCGTCAATGGTATTTGTAGTACATTTGTGGTGCATGTTCAGTTGACTGAGTTTCATGTTTAATGAATAAAGTATAAAATTAATAACAATAATGCAAACCAAAGTTTTGCATTGACAGTACTTGAAAAACATTGAAGGAAAATGTGATAACAACTTGACATGGGCATAGCTTAAAATGGGAACCAACAAGAAAGAAATGGAAAGTTTAATGCTTGCTGCTCAAGAATAAGCACTACAAACTAATGCCATGAAAGCGAAGATACAAAAATCCACTGACAATCCAAACTGCTGACTTTGCAATGACAAAGTTGAAACTGTTTCACGTTTAATATGTGAGTGCAGAAAAATCATGCAAGCTGATTACAAAACTAGACATGACCAAATTGCTTAATTAATCCACTGGTCATTTTGTAACAAATAAAATTTACCTGTATCTGAAAAGTCATGGGAACACAAAATGGAAAAAGTTGTCAAAAATGAGAAGGTGAAGAACTTGTGGGTCTTTCTAATATAGACGGATTGTCATTTAGAAATTAACATGCCAGATATCACAATTATCAAAAATTGAAGTATACAATTTATTGATTTTGCCCTATGAGGAGATACCAGAGTTGAAGAAAAAGAACTCAAAAAAATTATGAAATGTTGCAACTTGGCCATTGAAACTACACAATTATGGATGAAATATGTGACAGAGATACCCATTGTCATTGGGACACTTGGCACCATGCCCAAGAATTTTACAAAATATATCAAGAAATTACAGCTTCTTGCAATAACACCAGTGGAACTGCAAAAAATTGTGCTACTCAGAACATCATATATTTTAAGAAGATACCTGATTGATAACCTAGGATGCTAGCAGTAACACCATCAAACATGTATATTTGGCTATCCCAGGTCCATGGTAAGGACTCAATAGGTCCTGAAAAACATAATCTGAACATCTGGCTGACGACAACGTCAACAATGACGACGATGATGACAACGATGATGATGATGATGATGATGATGATGATGATACACATCAAAAAATTGCAGCTTCCTGCAATAACACCAGCGGATCTGCAAAACATTGTATATTTTAAGAAGATACCTAGGACGCCATCAGCAACCCGTATCAACCATTAGCACCAGTAAATTGAATTTGTGATGCATTTTTGAATGTTCAGTTGACTGAGTTTCATGTCATCATCATCATCATCATCATCATCATCATCATCATCATCATCATTCAATCTTATCCTGGCATTATATTAAGAAATAAAACGAAGAAGAATAGACTGGCTTTTGCTATGTTTTCTGTCTAAGTATGATTAGTTATATATTTCTATCAAATGCAGATTTGCCATGGCACTTGAAGAAAAAGGCAGACTATTAAAGCAACATGTTGTCACATTCTAGTTGAAAAGAGTAAATAAAAGTTAATAAGATCAAAGAAAGATAATACTACAACAAGAAGTGACAGATGATGCAACTCTATAAAGAAGACAATCAAGAAATGCACCGTGCCTGCTAGACAAGAGACATAACCAGAAGAAAGAAAGTGTTCAGTCTTCACTGTAGTAGAAAATATAACAGAACATGAGTAGACAGGAAATCCCTAAGGAGCAGAAGAGATCCAACTGCATTCTGCAGTAAGACAAAAGAAGAGACTTGGTAGTTCATGACTCATTCCTACTGAGAACAAAAATAATGTTTGCTGACCTGACCCAGCAGGGTGGGAATTGTCTGCCTCTAAGAAGCATAGATAAATGATTTCCAGAACTATTTTCAAGATTCATCAAGTCCACCACAAAAATATTTCCTGATAATCCATGTGGACACAAATAATACCACAAAGAAAATTGCAACTGTATTACCACATACTTTAATGAACAAATCTTAAAACCTTGGGGATTTGCAGTACACTTTCCTAGTCCATGGAACAGAACTGGAAAGAAAGGAAATAGTGCAACCAAACTATACTTTATAATGCCTTGGTAACCACATTTAGAACATTGCATCCAGTTTTAGTTACCATGACATAAAAGATGTGGAGACTCTAGAAAGGTTTCACAGAAGAGCAACAAAGATGATTATGAGATTAGAGACTAAAACATATGAAGAACAATTGCAGGAATAGCAATAGCAATAGCAATAGCAGTAGACTTATATACCGCTTCATAGGCCTTTCAGGCCTCTCTAAGCGGTTTACAGAGAGTCAGCATATTGCCCCCAACAATCTGGGTCCTCATTTTACCCACCTCGGAAGGATGGAAGGCTGAGTCAACCCTGAGCCGGTGAGATTTGAACCGCTGACCTGCTGATCTAGCAGTAGCCTGCAGTGCTGCATTTAACCACTGCGCCACCTTGGCTCTAGGAATTGTGTCACCTAGTTTAATGAAAAGAAGGACTAGGGTAACATGGTAGCACTATTCCAATTACTAAAGAGGCTGCCATAAGGAAGGAAGAGACAACTTATTCTCTAGCATCTGAATATAGAACAAAAAACAATAGATGAAAACTAATCAAGGAGAAACACAATGTAGAAATAAGGGGGGGAATCAGATAGTTAAAACAAAAAGTGATTCATTAAAAGAGGTAAGGCAATAATAAAATAAAACTCTTGAACCCCTTTAAGCATGTCACAAGAAAGCAGCTGTACTCCTTTTCTTATAGCCACATAATAATTTCTTTAAGTTAGAAAAATAAACATTCTAACTGAAATATATATGTCTACATCTCTATGTCTATCTTCTAGCAATAAGAGCTGTTTGACAGCAAAATCAATTCAGAGAGTTGGTTGGCCCATTTTCACTGGATTTTTTCAAGTCAAGGTTAGATAGCCATCTATCAAAGATATATTATTCTGAATTTTGACATCAAGTATAAGGTTGGACTTAATAGTTGAAATGACTCTTTCCAAATCATAATTTTACATTTATCATCATATAGTCAAGATTCCTTTTTGTTTCCTGTATCAGAATGTGTTTGTGAATACACTTGCTTGCTAAACAGTGTTTAATTTTGATAATGTTTTAGAATATCAGATGAGATAATTATAGCTTTAAAATGTAGCAACAGTAGATGACAGATTGAATGGATCTGAAAAAAAGCAACGTAACAAAATTATGGGAAGTCATATCATTTGTAAAATAACTACAACAATTTAGTATGCATGCAATAAATTAGAACATTCAGATCTTAAATGGCATCATTAAAGTGACTAGTCTAATTCTAGGAATATAACAGAACAGCTACATATTGTCAAAGGCAAGATTCTTATAAATAATAAATAGCATTGTAAGGTCCTTTCTTTATTAATGGTGGAAACCTTACTACTAGGTGCATATGTTCTAAAGCCATACAATCAACAGAATCTGTGATAGGAGCATGCCTGGAAAAGATTACATAAAATTTAATTGCAGCTAATTCGCAGCTTATTCATACCATAGAACAGAGGGGAAAATATCATTCCAGAAACTAACTGAAGTAGTGAATTTAACAAAGAGAAAAAGTAGGTAAGGCAGATAAAAATACAACCCATCTTTTATCTTGCCTATTTTGTTTGGTGAGGCTGAGAAACATATAAATCTTCTGCACAAATTGTTCTGTTAACAGTTGTTTAAACTAAGTTTGGCTAGAACATGACCAAAGTTATTGTTGTTATCTTGTTTTTATATAAATGTGTATGCTTGCGATTCCTAATGGATTCATTGCAGTTTACAATTTGATTCCTAGAGTAATAAAACATACATGGTACAAACACTCTAACAATGTAATACCCAAATGTATTGTGGAGAGCAGACAGAAAACTGTATTTTGAAAGTGTCATAGGGTTTATATTATGAGATATGAGATATCTTATATCCCTGCAGAAGTTAATTGTATATGATTGAAATTCCACGAGGAAAGGATTTTTTTACTTCCTTCAGATCTAAACTCTATTATTGTCCACTGCATAAGTCACATCATTTTCTTTAAAAAATCATCAATGCAAAATACAATCCTATGTATCAAGAAGTGATCACCAAATGCTTCCTTTTTGACAGTTGTTCCGCATTTATTTTCCCTTCATTGTTCACAATACTTTGAAGTTGGAAATGCAATTTCTTTGGTATTGATTTTGTCCCTTTTCATTTAGTAAGCTGAGAAGTGAAATGGATATCTATGCATCTTGCTTCCCAATAGTAATCTTAGAATATATGTATTATAAGTTGATACATACAAAAACATGCAGATAGGTTTTACTCCTTTCTTATCTGTAGTTTTTGACTCATTTTAATATATTTAAGTGCAATTATATATATTTTTTGCCATACTTTGTATATGTATGTGTGTATGTGTATGTATACAAAGTGTAGCTCCAATTATAGTTTTGCTGTATTTCTTTGGGAGTTGCAGAAAAGAATAGTTTTTTGAAAACTATTATTTTGGAAACTGCCATGTCATCTCAGCTCTTGGGAGTTCTCTTTCATGCCAGGTGGCAAGGCAGCAATATCCCATGTCATCTATAGTTGTACCATGTGGAGTTTGCTGTTTGCTCTGTACAGTGATCCATCATTTTTTTAATATTTTCTTTTTGGCATGAACATAAATCATGGTGAGAGAAGAATGAAAGTGGGACTCCAATCCTGTCTAGTTGCTGTATTTGCATCTTGCCATTATCCCTCTAGTTCTGACTGGAAACATGGAAGGCTGGTACTTAATAGTATACACTGATCTAATTAGGAGAAATTACTGCAATGAATACTATGAGTGAAGGCTTTAAGAAAAATGTCCCTAACTATTTTTTCTGTACAGTTTGACATAGTGAGAAACACAGATACAAATGTAGAAAGTTGCTGAAGCCCTGCTCTAAAGCACATATATCTATAAAGATGTAATGGTAAACATAATTAATGCCTCTTTTAGAGGTACATCATTTTCTTTGTCCTAGTCACCAATTAGTGAAAGTAGTCTGGAAAGTAAACCTATCCAAAGAAGGTTGTTGGATATTCAGAATAATTACAAAATTCACCATCAGAAAAAATGTTTTCAACTTCCAGACCAATAATTTGCACTTTATAATTAAAAATAAAACAAAAGTTCTTCCATAAATCATTAGTGTATTGAATGCAAACAAGATTAACATTTCTCCGTAATGCAGATTCATCTGGACAAACGAGTTGCTTAGATAGCTGGTTGATCATAAGTTGAAGAGTCGAGATAATATAGGAGTTTATCAGAAGCAATTTATTCTCCATGCATATCTTATTGAATATAACCTGTTAGTAACAAATCCAATGTTCTGGGGAATAATATAAAGCAATGCAGGAATAATTTGAGAAGAATTTAAAAATTGCCACATAAAATCAGTTAGGGTCCTTTCAGCAGAGGAGAAATGGTAGAGGTGAATGGCTGGGGGATGGAACCCTGGGGGCAAAAAAGGGGTGGCAAAGGGAGAACAGCCCAATTCTGATCCAAAGTGTATATTTCAGGCTTGGATGGGATAGGAATCTATTCATTTCTTTGGATTCCATAAGTTTGAAAGAATTCCAAATCAGAAGATGGCACTTTGCTCACATAGGTGTTTCCTACCTAGTGTTCAATATAGTATGGAGACAGTGATTGCACAGGAACTCATACATTCATTCTGCACACCTGTATATATTTTACCATCCATCTTTCCATATAAGGGTCTAAACACATCTGCCAGATGGAAATGTGTGGATGCAATAAATGCAAATAATTGCTACTTCTAATTTTCTGACACTGTTGTTCATCTTTTTAGAAAACTGCATTTTTCTGTTTAATTTTATTCTGTTATTTTGAGCCTATTTCTCTAATTTAGTAAGAACATTTCTAAGTATCAGCATTCCCTGCTGCTTAATTAAGAAGCAAAATGCTAACAGGTAACAAAGAAAAGAAAGAATTAGTCAACTCTTACTTTGGAGTTTTTCTTTTTCAATAAAGCAAGAGCATGTTTATTTGGAAATTATATTGAACAAGATGAAGAGACAAGATCAAAACTTTGACACTGACAGAAACCTAAGAAATAAATATGTCTTTATTTTTAAGGAGTTTAAATCCCAGGATCTATAGTAGTTAGCTTACTTCTAGAGTGCTACATGAAGTAGGTGAAATATAATGTATTTTCCATGACAAATCCTGAAAAACTTTATCTGTAAAAATACAGATAAAAAGACATGAGGAATATTAGTTACATAAATATAGAAAGATTCTGGAAACAAAAATATAAATAAGAAATCAGTAAGAACTTGAAAAGAATGTTGAAATTACCAGTACATTGTAAGGATGTATAAGACAAAAATTCATCTAATTTATTTTTTAAGTTCCGTAATGAATTGGGAAAATACTTAATCAATTTGGAGACATACAGTATGTTGAGAGTTTTTACCTCAAAGATAAAACCTATGTCTTATACTATTCAACATTTTAATTGATTGAATGAAGATGTGAAAGCATGCTTATCAACTGCAAATGATACAACATAATGACGCATAGAGGAAATAGAAAAGGGCTTTGTGCCATGGTGGAATGCATAAAGTTACTTGGAACTTCAGAAAAGATGGTAAGGATACATAAGTTTACATAAGCTTAATATTTATTTTTGCACTTTTTTATTTATAGAACTTTCCTAAGTTTTTTCTGAAACATAAATTGTGTAATTTAAACAGTTGTAAATTGCAAATTCTGTAGTTTAAACAAACACTTTAAAGTATCATAGATTATTGGAGGTCAGGTATTTCAGTTAAATGGATAACACAATCTTATTATTACTTATTAGTTGTGAATACCATATGTGATAGCATAAAAGAAAAATAGAATTTATTTTTATAATATATGCTCTAAGGTATCTGAAGATCACTAGGAGTACAGGCAATAGTGTGGATATTAAGTCCTTGAGAGGAACTTGATGAGGATAGCATAAAGGCAGAATTTCTTTCTTTTCTTGTTTTCTTTCTTTTCTTTCCATCTTCCTTTCTAGGTCCCCCCCCCCAGGGGAAATAGAAGGAATATTTTAATAGCAATAGAAATGATATTTTAAATTCCCCATAAAGAGAAATGATTGTTCATTTCCGAGGCAATATTAAACAAAACCATTTTAAAAACATTAACTGTATTAAAAAGCAATTAGATATCAAGTTTACTAGTTAGGAAGAATGGTTTTTCTCAAAATACCTAAATATGTGAGACATTAACTTGATATAATTTTATATTTATTTTATATTTTTATTTTATATTTTTTTAAAATATTTTATATATTTTTCCCATCAAGGGAGGTATTTTTAAGTTTGAAATATGTTTCAAAAGATTTTCTAACTAGAAAAATCTTTAAAATTAATGAGTAGTTCCCATTACAATTTTAAAGCAATATTAAGTGTTAAAACAGCATTTACCAAAATGATCTCTTCTGATTTACTGGAAGTATAATTCCTGAATCTTCAGCTTGTAAGACATATGGAATTATAGGTTATTGCATCTGGAAATATGTTGAAAATAGGTTTTTGCTGAAATGAATCTTTGCCAGAAAATTGAGATAGACTGAGATACTAGGCAATTCTATAAATTATGAACATTGAAACTTACAAATATAATTAAAGCATAACAAATTGATTAATTGATTGATTAATCAAGGCAATGTTATCAAGGTAATGTCAGTTTTCAGCAGTCTTTGTTACTTTCAGATAAACAATTGCCTTCACATTTCTAATCTTTGTAGATATAGACACACCACAACATATGAATATCTTTCCATGGTTTCATTTCTACCCTAGTAAATACTAGTAATATAGAGTATTTTCTGACTTCTACTCCTTTATTATTGATAATTAATATTAAAATTCAGAATATATCCACCACTTCAGTAAATGCATTGTCAATTCTACGGCTGATTGTTGTCCTCTTGCCATTAGTTAAGTTTTCTTTATATCTAATCTTAGTCTCTTAACTTCTTCCCTTGATTCTCAGTAATTCAATTACCAGAGTAGTGCCATCAGCATATCACAGGCTATTAAGTCTTCTTCTAATTTTAAAACCACACTCATTTTTTTTATTTCTAAGGTCCCTCCAACTATATTAAACATATAAAGAATATACAGCAGCTTATTACCACTCCATTCCCAATGTAGGGCTAGTTTATATATATATTAAGCTAGCAAAAAAGGACCATATGATCCTCAGCTAACTTCCAGCAAATAAAACCAAGAGCTCTGATTTCAGAGCAACATCAGCGTTGCATAGGATTCTTAGACTATGATGTAATGTTATCAGTGTAAATGTCATTGTTACATAGGATTGTTACATCATATGGTAAAATTATATCATAGCCTAAGAATCAAAGGCTAATTGCTTTAAAATCATAGATATAAATAACTAAAATGTATTATCTTTTTAGAACTAGGAACATTTGGTTCCTCAGAGCAGAGGGGACACAAACCATTGCAATCAGGACATTGTAGACATGGAAACTAAGTAACTCAAAAGGCATGGATACCAAGTAAATAATGCATAGGTATTAGCTTATCAAAGATACAGATGCCCTACAAAGTATCCCTTCATATTATTGTAACAGTATGACACTCTTTTTCTAAACATTAGAAAGCTTGAATGGATTTTATTATCTTTTATCCTTGATAAAATCAGCAAAACTAAAAAACAACTGACCTACATATCAAAGCTTCCTGTGGATATCAAGAGAGTGTTAAAATGTGAGGCTTGCTGGTGTCATAAAGATTTGCTACTGGTATAGGAATTTGACCTTCTAAATATGAGGTGAGAGAAGGATGCTGCAAAGCAAGCAATTTATCTGGACTGCTATCACAGCTTTTCTTTGCTCCATGCAACTTTAACAGCATTATTAGGTATACCTTCTGACATCTATCTATCTAGTCCAGCATGTCCAACCTGCAGACCACAAACTGCATGTGACCTTGGACAGCTAGTAATGTAACCCCACAAGAAGATAAACTTTTAAAATAAGTTTGTTATATACATTAACTACCGTATTTTTCAGAGTATAAGACACACCTTTTTTCTTCAAAAAAGAGGCTGAAAATCTGGGTGCGTCTTATACACTTAGTACAGCATTTTTTTTTTGCCTCCCAAAGCCCTGCTCCCTTCACTGAAATGGCTGTGCATAACCTTATAGAAGCTTTCAGAGAGCTCCTGGGGGCTGGGGAGAGCAGAAATTAGCAAAAAATAGCCATTTTTTGCCCCCCAAGCAGCACTCTATAAGCCTCCATAAGGGCTATGCATGCAAAAAAATTTGACAAAAAAATGAGCCCGTTTTCGTGAAAGATGGGCTGTATTTTGCTAGTTTTTGCCCCCCGGAGCACTCTGCAACCCCCCAAGACTATTCATGCCTTTTTTAAAAAAAGGGGGGGTATTTTTGTGAAGGTTTGCATAGTGCAAAAAGTTCCCCCCCCCCTTTTGGAAAGCTCTTTAACTGATTGATGAGAATTACATTGATCAAGTGCTGTGCCAGCAGAAACAAAGTATTAGGTGTTCCAGCGATTTCCTTCTCCAGCACATGGTTAAAGATCTACCTACCTACCAACTGTCTCTCTCTTTCCCCTACTACCTACTGTATCTCTCTCTCTCTCTCTTTCTCTCTATCCCTCTACCTACCAACCTACCTACTGTCTCTCTCTCCCTACCAATCTACTGTATTTCTCTCTATATCTTTCTATTTCTCTCTCTCTATTCCTCTCCCTACCTACCTATTGTATTTCTCTCTCTCTCTCTGACCCTCTATCTACCTATGTACCTACCTACCTACTCTCTTTCTCCCTACTTATTTACTGTATTTCTCTCTGTCCCCCCTCTACCAACCTACCGATTCTCTCTCTCTTCCTACCTACTGTATTTCTCTCTCTGTCTATCTCTATCTATTCTGTCTCTCTCTCTTTCTTTCCTTTTATATACCTGCCTACCTACCTAACTACCTCTTCCTCTCCCTACCTACCTACTGTATTTCTCTCTCTTTCTGTCCCTCTCTATCCCTCTATCTACCTACCTACTTTTAAGTTGCCTCTTCAAACCTTGGTGTGTCTTATACTCCGATGTGTCTTATACTCCAAAAATAGTTCATATTCCTTGCTTAAAACAAAACACAACTTTTAAGCAGATTTATATTTTAACATTATTTTGAATCTGAGGAAGATAAGTAATTTGACAGAACAAATTGATTGAATATATATAATTTTGGCTTCAAATAGAGAGGGTGACAGCATATCACTAATTTTTAACTTCCACGTGAAAAGGACAATTTAATATTTCAGTCTTGAAACAGACTCAGAGTGCTACAAAGTATTCTGGTTGCAATTTGTCTGGATGTTTTAAGAAATATAGTTTCAAATATTGCTTAAATTAAAACAATTGTTTGTACTACTGTTTTATAGGTTGCACTGAAGTTTTTCTTCTTTTTTTTCCAGCATAGCAAGGATAACAGCAGGAAACTAATTTTTTTTCTCCCTGCTAGTGCCTTAAAATAACACAGGAATGTGGAGAAGGGGTGCTAGGTCAAAGAATCACTTAGTTACAAAATTGCCTCAGGGCCTGAGGGTACCTACTGCTGATGTGAGAGAGCTAGAACTGCTGTATGTAACCAACTGAATTGTAGACTAAGCATCTGGCTGCTACTTAGGGTTTAAATTTTAAAACAATTATAAGGACAAATAGCCTATAAGACATAAGCAGTGAGAAAGAGGAAGTTCTTCCTACTTTTCATTTGCTTTACAATTGGTTTTCTCTCACCAGATATAAATTCCATTTCATTTGTTATAAATATAAAAGCAGAAAAGTGATTTCAAAGACAAGGTCGGGAGGAGGGACAGTAACCAAATCATGAAATCTTGATTTTTCCAACTTGCTCACTTCTTCTCTTACTTAATTTATCTACTCAATGAGGAGGCAATAACTCAAAAATGTATTCCTTATCTACTTGAGCAGCTATAGTATAAAGCAAATGGAAATGAAGATTAGGGATGCACTGAGCTTCATAATGGTGCTTCACAGCTAAAAGATCAATTAAAATTTCTCTTTTGTGTGTATTGTAAGCTGTCAGGATTGAACAGACAACATAGGGAATGAAGAATCCTTTTTTGTTAGCATAACAAGGATAGAAATACATCATTTTCTTGAAAGACTGATTAAGCAGATACTTAAGGAAGCAGAATTCAGGTAATGTATACCAGCAGTTCTATAGTTACCCTCAATTGTCTGCCTTCAAAGGAAACATAGCCAGTTTCTTTAGCCCCCACTTTTTTATTTAAATATCTATGTCTGTCAGCAATAGTAAGTCTGCTAAAAGATAGAATGCCTATTCAAAAATGTAATTGCTACTAAATCCCTAAAATAATTTAGGATACAATTAAAATCTATCTCTTCGCTTATCAAAATTTGGATTTGATTTCTTGTTCATTAGATCCCTGCTCATTCCTTCAGGATGTCTGCAACGTATAGAGAGATTTATAAATATATATCACTATAGTGATCTAGAAGATGGTTGCTACTATTTTCTGACAGCACTTTCTATGATTCTATGTTTATGTTCTGTTCACATAATAAATAATGTCTCTGCATGTTTCTATATAGTTTAAGGATAAGGTTCACCGACAAATGCGCGCACGACAAAAGCGCACCGACAAAACCACGGCTAGAAAACCACGACGTCAAAATCGTGCCCACAACAGTATGCCGACAACAGCGCGCCAACCAAAGCGTGCCATCAACAAACAATGCAAAAACAAGGTAATAACCCTAACCCTAACCCTAAACCTAACCCTGA
The DNA here is from genome assembly GCF_009769535.1 of Thamnophis elegans. Taxonomy (NCBI): domain Eukaryota; kingdom Metazoa; phylum Chordata; class Lepidosauria; order Squamata; family Natricidae; genus Thamnophis; species Thamnophis elegans. Next base: position 42,754,921 of record NC_045546.1, read on the forward strand.
ACCTAACCCTAACTAATTGTGGGTGCGGTTTTTGTCGGTGCACTGTTGTGGGCGTGATTTTGACATCACGGTTTTCTCGTCGTGGTCTTGTCGGCGCTCTTTTGTTGTGTATGCATTGTCGGATCATGCAAGGATAACATAGTAGAGATGAAATCAGATCAAAATAAAACAATAAACTAATCATAATATTCTTGAAATTAATGAATTTGAATTTTTTTCTAAAATGTTACAGTATAACAAGAAATGGAAAATTTCAATACATATGAATGCTATAAACAGTACCAAAATTAAAGGAAGAGGAGTAGGAGGAGGAGGAGGAAGAGGAGGAGGAGGAGAAGGAGGAGGAGGAATAGTTGTGAATTTTCTAGTGATCTTCATATCTGAAGTAAAATAATTATAGCAACTTCTTTGAAAAAAGATATTATCAGCAAATACCTGATTTTAAGATGAATACAGATTAAAAACAGAGAAAAAGAAACAGAATAACTTTATTAGTTGATTATATCTTCAACATGTTAGTTGCAATAATTCTCCATAATTCTCCATAATTCTCCATGCTCCAAGTGAAACAAAATCCACTTACAAATGGATTTAGATTTAGATTATTGTCTAAATTTTTCATAACTCACTATATTTAATTAATAATAAATACATAAATAAATAAAATAAATAAAAACTAAATAGTTCATAGCATCCTAAAACCATGAAATATAAGTTTTTTTTAATAAAAGACACAATACTTCAAACACAGTTGAAAAACAACATACTTTAAGAGCTTCTCAATTTTTCCCACATAACTGTTCGTTTACCTTTCACATGTGATGTAAATCAGGGTACCAATCTTAAACAGGTGAAACACAAATATAACCAAGATTTCATTTAACTGCATTTGGTAGTCTCTTAATGCAGAATACAATTAACAGCTATCTTTCAGAGAAAAGTGACAGTCACACCTACACATTTTCTTTTTCAAAAGTTTAGTAAAAATAAAGTAATGCTTAGCTTCTTAACATTTATAGTGTCTGAAAGACTTTTTACATAATTACTTTCCCTAAATTCAGATGCTTTTCTAGCAATTGATGCATCTCTAACAGCTTTTTAAAATAAACTTGGAATGCAGTTCATTACCTGCCTTTACTGGGCAACCACATTTTATTTCAATTGCATATGAAAATATTAACTGGTCTGCATTTTTAAATTCTTGAAAAGTAATAAAGGTCAAACCCATCAGCTGATATAATAAATCAGTATAACACTGTTTGCTCAGGAGAACCATTTTGGTTTGATAAAATAAAGATCTAGGACACTGATAGAACCAGATACTTTGATGCTATACTACAAGATGCATTTAAATATTACACTATCAATGCCACACAAGTCCTTTATAATTTTGCTGCAGGCTTCAATAATTGTAATGGTAAAGTAGTTAATGCAAATATCTAAATATTCAAAGCTTCTTTAGGCCAAATGCAATTTAAAGATTATTTGCTGCTTTTATTTCTAATTTAGGAGTACAGTCTCATTTCAATACAAATGTAATTGCTATTAGTATTAGACAATCATTTGGCCTGGTTATTCCATTTTCTGCTCTATTTATCTTAAGGTCCCTACTTTAATCATCTTGCTTCTTACTTCAACCTCTTTACATCAATCTCCTTCTCTTTTTCTCTCTCTGATTCATTCTCAATATTTTCTGCCCTTTGTTTAATAGCACAATCATCACTTGATAACGTCTGTGTGTCTTCTACAATTCTGTCAAATTTACTAGGATTGAGAGATTTAAGTGCTGCAATTTCCTTCTGAGATCCTGCTGCGCATCATTTCGAGGTACAATTTTCATCGTTTAGCCTTTCCCCTTCCTATCTTTTTCCCCACTTTTGTCCTCTACAAAAATGTTTTATATTCAAATACACTACAGAAGAAACTTCTTTGCATAAATTACACACAAATGTAAGCAATGACAAACAATATGAAAGAAGCACGGAATGCACCAATCACAGACAACCAGCTTTGATTGCCATAACAAATCTTCCTTCTTCCAATTCATGCGAGCTTTTACCAAAGCAGAAGTTCTAGTCTAAGATGGGCAGGCTATCCATCATAAATTTAGAAGAGCGTTCCTCTGCTGACAGCACTAACAATCTCTCCAAGATATTATATCTTACAGAAAAAAATTCTAAAGGTAAAAGTTCCCCTCACACATATGTGCTAGTTCGTTCCTGCCTCTAGAGGGTGGTGCTCATCTCCGTTTCAAAGTCAAAGAGCCAGCGCTGGCTGAAGACTTCTCCATAGTCAGAGGCTGCATGACTAGATGCTGAAGGCACCCAGAACACTGTTACCTTCCCACAAAAGGTGGTCCTATTTTTCTACTTGCTTTTCATGCTTTTGAACGCTAGGTTGGCAGAAGCTGGGTCAAGTAATGGGAGCTCACTCCGTTACGCAGTGCTAGGGATTCAAACTGCCAAAACTGCCAATCTTTTGATCGACAAGCTCAGCATCTTAGCCAAAGAGCCACCGCGTCCTCTATATGTGGAAATATATAAAGCAACTTGTATTTATTCTTTATAACAGATTGCATTATAAACTTGCTATGTAATTAGCTGCAGAACATATTCCATAAAATATTTTATGTGACTTATCTTTTGGTGGGAAACTAGTGGATTTATGAATGGACATATGGAAATTTAGCTTAATGGCAATAATGTAAATACAATCCTTTCAAAAATGCATTGCTATAGAGCAGGAAGATCTATTGTAAAGTCAAAATAGCTTTTAAAAAGAAAATAGTTCATGCCTCAAGAAACTGGTCAAAACCATGACATCATTGGATCTGAACCAGAAACTGCCATCTGTGCAGTATCCATTTTTATGCTTCATGCAGAAAATCAACTGACAGATTTCTTACTGAACATCCTTACTATCAACAAAATAAAATGTGCATCTTTTACCTGTAGACATTTGCTTCTATTTGTTGTATATTGTCTATTCATGTCTCATACTTTTGATAATTGCAAAACTTTTAAACAGTTTTTTTAACTACCAAAAGTGTAAGTTTCAAAGCAGTGTTTGCTCGTATGACAATCTTAGTATATACGTTATTTTATGATATTCTCCAGTAATTTCATTTTGCATCTATTGACTGGCTTATCTTTTGTGATATATGTTGTACAAAGGTAGAAGACTCTCTGTTTGCATATGTGTTTCATGAATATGTTTTTGAAGTGAGTTTTTTTTCAACACAGGATGATGGGTACCTGCATTTAATATTTGTTGTAAAACTTTATTTGCATGCATATCTTAGTGCAACATTGCATATTTTCAATAGTTCAGAGATATTTAAGTGCATATATTTATCAGCATAGTTCTCTTTCACTCCTGATTTGTAGGAATAAATATAGGTATTTTCTAGGATGGCATTGTGGTCATTGTATTTATTGTCACTACACAATCAAAGTGCTTATTTCATGTAATCTACTGCCATATGAAGGACTTATTTTATTATTCCGACTATTGAACTAATGTCACAATTCATTTTGAAAAAGTAAGAACATTATAATATTAACTTTTAACTTCAGTATATATGAATAAATATTCATTAGGATTGTTCCAAACTCAACCATACTTCTGCATATTATAATAAAAGTGTAATTAATCTTCATAATATAAATTGTTTTTCTTAACCTAATGTTCATATTTGAAAAAAAGTATACAAGTTTGTACTTTTAAAAATGCCTTTATGGTAAAATGCATTAGTAAGACTGGCAGCCTGAATGGGTAAACAAATTTAAATGCACCTTTCAAGGTGCGCAGTGGTTAAATGCAGCACTGCAGCCAAGGTGGCGCAGTGGTTAAATGCAGCACTGCAGGCTACTGCTAGATCAGCAGTTCAGCGGTTCAAATCTCACCGGCTCAGGGTTGACTCAGCCTCCATCCTTCCGAGGTGGGTAAAATGAGGACCCAGATTGTTGGGGCAATATGCTGACTCTCTGTAAACCGCTTAGAGAAGGCTGAAAGCCCTATGAAGCTGTATATAAGTCTACTGCTATTGCTATTGCTATCTCAGGGAGACATTTACCCAGCAGATTTGAACAGCTTGATACAATGGTTAGATATGGGAAATTCCATTCTATACCATGCAATGAACATACATGTATATGTTTTTTTTTAATGGTTTATTAACACTTATAGGCCGCCCTTTTCCCTGAGGGGACTCAGGGCGGCTTACATAAAGTAAAATAATAAGCAACATTCATTCATCATTCGGTGGGGGCAGTTATCTTTGTCCCCAGGCCTGACGGGCTAGCCAGGTCTTAAGGGCTGTGCGGAAGGCCTGGACGGTGGTGAGGTACGAATCTCCATGGGGAGATCGTTCCAAAGGGTTGGAGCTACTACTGAGAAGGCTCTCCTCCTTGTAGTTGCCAGTCGGCACTGACTGGCAGATGGAACTCGGAGGAGGCCTAATCTATGAGATCTAATTGGTCGCAGGGAGGTAATTGGCAGAAGGCGGTCTCTCAAGTACGCAGACCCACTACCATGAAGGGCTTTATGAGTGACACGTAGCATCTTGAAGCGCACCCGGAGATCAACAGGTTAGCCAGTGCAGCTCGCGGAGGATAGGTGTTATGTGGGTGAACCGAGGTGCACCCACAATCGCTCACGCGACTGCGTTCTGGACTAGCTGAAGTCGCCGGATGCTCTTCAAGGGCAGCCCCATGTAGAGCACATTGCAGTATTCCAGCCTAGAGGTCACAAGGGCCCGAGTGACTGTTGTGAGAGCCTCCCGATTCAGGTAGGGTTCGCAACTGGCGCACCAGGCGAACCTGGGAAAATGCCCCCCTGGTCACAGCCATCAAATGATGGTTGAAAGTCAGCTGTGGGTCCAGGAGGACTCCCAAGTTGCGAACCCTCTCTGAGGGGTGTAAAATTTGACCCCCCAGCCTGAGCGATGAACACTGGTCGAATTGTTGGGAGGAAAACACAACAGCCACTCGGTCTTCTCCGGGTTGAGTACAAGCTTGTTAGCCCTCATCCAGTCCATAACGGCCTCAAGACCCCAGTTCATCACGTCCACCGGCGTCATTGAGTTGGCACGGGTCGGACAGATACAACTGGTATCGTCCGCATATTGATGTATCTTATCCCGTGCCTTCGAATGATCTCACCCAGCGGTTTCATGTAGATGTTGAATAGTAGGGGGGATAAGACCGAACCCTGCGGCACCCCATATGTTAGGGGCCTAAGGGTCGATCTCTGCCCCCCACTAACACCGACTGCGACCTGTCCGAGAGGTAGGAGGAGAACCACCGTAACACAGTGCTTCCCACTCCCACCTCCCGCAGTCGTCGCAGAAGGATACCATGGTCGATGGTATCGAAAGCCGCTGAGAGGTCGAAGAGAACCAGGATGGAGGATGGCCTCCATCTCTGGCTCTCCAAAGATACATCGGTCAATGCGACCAAAGCGGTTTTCTGTGCTGTAACCGGGTCTGAAGCCTGACTGAAAGGGGTCGAGATAACTTGCTTCCTCCAAGGACCGTTGAAGCTGGAAGGCCACCACCTTCTCAACACCTTCCCAACAAAAGGGAGGTTGGAGACTGGATGGTAGTTGTTAAGGACAGCTGGATCCAAAGATGGCTTCTTCAGGAGGGGTCTCACCACCGCCGCTTTTAGCACGGCGGGGGAAGTGCCCCCTCCCGAAGAGAGGCGGTAACAACCGCCTGGATCCAGCCTCGTGTCACCGCACTGCTGTTGACAACCAGCCATGAGGGACACGGGTCCAGTACACAGGTGGAGGCACTTACAGCCCTCATGGCCTTGTCCACCATCCCCAGGGGCAACATCCTGAAACTCAACCCAGAGGTGGTCTACCTCATCCTCTTGTGCCTCGGCTGGAACTGCGGGGATGGAGTCCAAATCCGACCGAAACCAAGCAATTTTGTCTGCTAAGAATTGGGCATAATCCCTCAGCTCTACCCTGCAAGGGTTCCCCCATATCCCTCCTATTTTAGGAGGGAACGGTTTATCCTAAACAGGGCGGCTGGGCGGGACTCAGCGGACGCAACCAGGTGGCAATGTGGATCTTTTCGCTGCCCTAAGTGCCCTGATGTATTCCTTGTGCTGGTTGTTAACATTGCTCGGTTCGATTTTGGACTTGTCGGACCTCCATAGGTGCTCTAGGCGTCTCCTCCGGCGCTTCATCTCATGGAGCTCCTCGGTGAACCAAGGGGGTCTCCGGGATCCGTCCGCCTCGGAGGGGCCGTAGTGGTGCAATCCGGTCAAGGGTCTCCGATGCTGCGAGTGCCAGGCAAGCAACCAGAGTCTCTACCGGACTGTGGGCGAAAGTATCAGGAATGACCCCAAGCTCCGTCTGGAACTTTAACGGCTCCATAAGTCGCCTGGGGCGGAACCACCTGGTCGGTTCCTCCTCCCTACAGTGGGGGTTTGGTCTCTGGAAGTCGAGCCTCAGCAGGCAGTGGTCTGACCACGACAGGGGTATGATCTCATTACCCCTCAGACCAAGATCACAAATCCACTGCTCCGAGAGGAATACGAGGTCGAGCATGTGACCCGCTGAGTGAGTTGGGCCCGGATTACCTGGGTCAAGCCCATGGCCGTCATGGAAGCCATGAACTCCTGCGCCCCATCAGAGTGTTCACCGAGCGACGGCAAATTGAAGTCCCCCAAGACCATAAGTCTAGGGAACTCAATTGCTAGCTCGGCTACCGACTCGAGGAGCGAGGGGAGGGCTGCTGCAACGCTGTTGGGAGGCAGGTACGTTAACAGCAGACCCACTTGACCCTTGAGGTCCAACTTTACCAGCAGAGACTCACACCCGACAAGCTCCGGAGCAGGGATCCTACGAGGTGCTAACGACTCCCGGATAACAATAGCCACACCCCAACCCCTTCTCTGGGCTCTCGGCTGGTGCAGCACCTGAAATCCTTCTGGGCACATCTCTACGAGGGGGACTCCTCCCTCCGGGCCCAGCCAGGTTTCAGTAATACATGCCAGGTCTGCCCTCTCGTCTAAAATTAGTCCCTGGACGAGAGGAGCCTTGTGAACCACAGACCTGGCATTTAGCGACAGCAGCCTGAGACCAGGGTCCTGATTACTTGCGCCATCTGGCCTCGGAGTGAGACTCATAGGCCGGAAGGAGGGATCTCTGTACGTAGCAAACCCTCCTTCCCCGGTAATGGCCAGCCCTAAAGTCCCCGCCATATCTGCCCCTCCCTGTTACGACCGTAATGCTCCGACCCTCTCCCGTGTCTCTGGTCCCCTCAACCACCCCCGTGCCCCCCGTATTCCCCGGCAGGTCCTCCGAATCATACATACTCATGCACTCACCCAGGCAATCCCACGTAGCAGTTAAAACACCAAAAATTACAACAATAATAAATAGTAAAAGTGGGACATTCATTCATCCCATACTATCCCATGCATATCCGTACAAAAGGAAAGAAGAAAGACGAAAGAAAAGGAAGAAAAGAAGATAAATTGTGCAGTTGATTAAAAGTGCAAGATCAGATAACATAACTGGCTCTCAGCGTTCAGGATGGTTAGAATAGCTGGAGACCAGTTGCAGTTCAAGTAAGATATATGGAGGAGTGTCTATATCCCCCTCTTCTTCTGTAAATTTGAAAAGGTCCAACAAGGCCGGAACAGTCCAAGATGGCAAAGGGCTTTCTTGCGCAGGCACTGTCCAGGGCAATGCCCCAAGGGTAGTAACAGATAGTAATAGTGGCAATAGTCAGAGCCAGGTGGAGGTGTGCCAGCAAGCCTAGGAATCCAAAGGCCGTGGCAAGAAGAGCCCGGATGTTAAAATGCCACAATGAAGAGTAGTCCGTGCCAGGCAGGCAGAAAACACCGGGGGAAGCTTCGCAGCAGTGGGGACAGGCAAAGATGGAGTCACCTCTGAGGAGCCACCTGACCAACAAGAGCGGGGGAGGGGGGCAATGGTGGGGCGAAAACGAGGCCGAACAAGGAGGAGAGCATCCGGAGGGACTGCCGCGGCACCAGGCAAGCCAGCCTCCAACTTTCCTCAGTCCCAACAATATTCTGTTCCATCTACTCTCTCCCGAAGCCAATAGTAGCCAGGCAAAGCCCCAGGAGGGTAAAGCCAGCACTTCACCCTCAGCATATTCTTATCTGTCGCTTCTCTCTCCGGGGCGATGGCGGCCGAGCAGAGCCCCCAGGAAGCGCAGCAACAGTCCCAATGATTCCTCCGTCCGTCCGCTCACCCTCCGGGTGCGATGGCAACAAATAAAGTCCAGGAGGTGCAGCCAGCAGAACGAGGACACCCAAAGCCGTTGGAAAATGCTGAAGGACGCCGCCACCAAAGGAAACGCCGAAGCACGCTACCGCCGCTCCCAGCGTGACATCGCCTCCCCACCGCCGAGCAGCACAGGCAAGCACAACGACCTCCGGCGTTTGAGCACAACCGGGGCCGCCCGAAAATGGCGGCCCCCGCAAAGGTCTGGCCTCTTCGGATCCCCCAGACTCCGGACATCCCTGAGGACCCTTCACAGAAGGTGCAAGTTGGTATTTGGGGTTTCCAGCGCTTTTCCGTCTAAGTTAGCATGGAGAAGAACGCTAGCAGCCATCTCTAATCTTGCACATGCGCAGACAATATGGAGCTGAAGAGGTAGAAAATCTGTCTCATATATTATTTGATTGCTGTTATATAAGGCGGCAGGAGAATATGTACTTTGATCCACCTATTAACATATGATCCAGTGGGAGTCCCATATTAAAACCATATACCGCATGTGTGGCCAGAATCTGAAAATGACATTTAATACAACACAATTTGTGACTAAAATGGACTGACTGAGATTGGCATATGTGGGCCTGATTGGGGTAGATTGCAAAGTGATACAGAAAATTTATGTCATTTTATTCTATTTTACATATTTATGTATTAAATTATTGTATTTTATCCTATAACTATTGTATTTCACCCTACTCTCATTTAAATTGAATGTTTAGAATTTATTGGTGATATATGTTTGAACTTTTACATTTATATGGCCTATAGTTGTGATGGCGAACGTATGGCACGCGTGCCACAGAGCCATTTCTTAGGACATGCAAGGTGTTGCCCTGTCACTCCAGTGCACAGCTGATTTTGGCCTTCATTTCTGGCTCCAGGCCTCTGGAGAGCAAAAAAAAAACCCCAATAAACAAATCAGAATTTCCGGATCGGACTTCCAGTTTGCATGTTGGGTTGTGCTTTGCAACATCGGTGGGGTCAGAGCGACACGCCGGATCAGAGGGAGGTGTAGTACCCAAGCTTTCTGGGACGATAAGCAAGTAAGAGGAGGTGAAGAGGAGATAGAAGAGAGCGAGCGGGCAGGAAGCCACAGGAGGGGTTAAAGCGGCAGCCGAAGGGGTGAAGAGATCCTGGCTTGCACACAGGAGCAAGGGTGCCTTTCGGCTTATGGCTTTCTCAGTGCCATTGCAAACCATGCAGGGACGGCAGCTCTGATGCCCAGCACCTTCCACCCACAGCAGCTGCACCTCACAGCCTTTGGAGGCAACAGAGGTAACTGCTTTTCTTTATGGGGTGGCTTGTGACCCCCCCTCTGCTGGGCCAAGAACAGATGACCCTGAGAGGGTGCCATTCTCGCCATTATTTGCGGGGCTAAAAAGCTGCATTGTCCCGCTCGGCCCTTTAGGCAAAGAGGCACGATTTAAAGAGAATGGCAAGTCGGGGAGGGGGGAGGGAACGGCAACAGTTATGGCACATATTCCTCCTTGCCATCATGGCTGCCAGGGCTTCTCCTTCATAATGGCTCCAGGGAAGGAGGGAAACCCTATTTCTCCCATTGAAAGGTCTGCCAGAAAGCCATCCAGGACCGGCGAGAATGAGCAGACCTCTCTCTCCTCTTTCTCTCTTCTCAAGTCCATGGAGGGAGATTTCAGGAAGCTCCACCTTGATTCCTTCAGATCAAAACACCAGTGGATGCCTCAGCCCAGTGCTCCCTCCATGGACTTGAGGGTGAAAGAAAGTCCCCTCTTTCCCCCTTGTCAAATCACACCATGCCTAGAGAGAGAAGGGGGAGGGAGAAAGAGTGCATGCCTCCAATTAGCTCTCCAAGCTCAGTTTCTTACTGACACAGCCAGCACTTCATGCCTGGCTGATATGTGGGTCACTGCAGGCATTTGAGCGAAGAAACTATACAGATCCAAGGGAGCCAGAGAGAGAGGAGAGTGCCTGCGCGCCCCGCCCGCCTGCCAGGCATGGCTATGATTAGAGTTCAGGGGCAGATTGGTTTGTCTGGATAGCCGGTGCGTTCGGCGACTTTTGAGAGACACCACTCTCCCGTCCGCACTCTCTTTCTCTCTCTCATCATACATGCTGCAATTTGAGAAGGGGGAAAAAGGAGGCTTTGTTTCCCTTCAAGTCCACGGAGGGAGATTTCCTCCTTCAGAATGAAAACAGCTGGTGGAGCGCCTCATCCCAGCACTGCTCCCATGTCAAACAGGGGAAACACACACACACCACCAGCCTGATCTCTCTCTCATCCCCACCCAGGGAATTTGTTTTCCCACTGCAAACCCTTTCTGCATCAGTGGAAGGCACTGGGCATTGGGGGCATTGTACCTGCAACTGCCTGCCGGCTACCAGGGAGACCGCCAGTGCTGCCAGGTGGCTCCCAGTTCAGGTGAGCCATGGTTGGCTGGGCGGTAGGGTCATGAGGCTTCAGGCCAGGACCACATGAGCATAGCTGCCCTACCAAGAGTAGAGGTTGTCTCTGTTGCCTCTGAAGGCGGAAGGAAGAGGCAGGCCCCGCAGGTGTGAGTGGAAGGTGCTGGAAGCCTCTGGAGGGCCTCTGCAGGGCAGGTGGAGCATTTTCATTTTCCCCAGGCTCCTAAAAATCCTCTGGAGCCTGGGGAGGGTGAAAAATGGGACCATCACGAACCAAAAGTAGGGGGAGGGTGGAGGTCATATGCGCACATGTGGGGGTGGTGGTTGCATGCACATGTGCTTGGGGGGGTCTGCACGCATAGGATTAGAATGTGTGGCACACATGCCCATGACCCCCCTGCCCTCCCCCCACTTTTGGCACGCGATGCCAAATAGGTTCGCCATCACTGGCCTATAGGCTAATATATATATGCCCTGTGACAGAAAAAAATCTCTCTTCTGTCATTATTAAGAGTATATAAGGTGTACACTATAGAAATAAAATGAACTAGAAGCCTAGGTATATTTTCATCCATTTTATTGCTTGTTCTATTTATAGATTGTCTTTTTTCCTAAGAATTCAAAGTGATATAGGTAGTATCCTCCCCGCACATGCAGACTTTCAGTTTTACTCTCATTATTGAAATCAGATTTTGGATATTATGAAAGGGCAACAAAAGCTGTAGTCAAATATATAAATTGTGAAAAACTGGGAATGAAGAGCAATATGAATTTCCTTTCTTCTTTAAAAATTGCCAAGCAATGTAATTTATGAATCAATCTAAAACTGAAATAGCTCTGATTTTGCTAATCCAAATGCATCTAGTATGGCATGGAAATGTATATAACATATAGTGTAGATTCTGCTTTGCTAAGATTGGGTAGACAAAATTATTTCAGAAGAGACAAAATGTGCAATAGTTATTTCCTTTCGGAAGTTCTGTCCCCATTCCTTTTAACTGAATAGTCTGAGAATAAAGCCATAGAGATACTTGGATAGAGTAATGGAGTGGCTCTTATAATCATGCAGTGAAAAAAAAGAGAGCTCAAATATGTGCAATAGTGCTGAGAAGTTCCATTTGCTTGACTAGCATATACTTCTAACAGACTTGAAATACTGGGAAAAAACATAACACAGAAAAAGAATATTCTCAACTGCTAAGGTTTAGAAAATAGAGGTGAAATTAATGGTGCCTGATATAAATATCTGATTATATAAGCAATTAAGAATAAAGTATTAGTATTTAATTGTTGAAAGTCAGTTTTGCATAGTGGTTAAGGCACTATACCAAACTGGCTCAGTTTACCACCAAGCAGGAAACTGAGCTGAGTACAAGAAGGTTCTAGCTCAGCACAAATACAACACAAATGTAACAAAGGCAACATAAAAAATGGCTTTCTGCCTGGATAGCTCCTAGGGTGATCCAAAAGACAGAAAAGGGAAGCAGTATGCTCCCTCCCATATTTGGGCATACCAGGGGTTTTGACAACACACACACACACACAAACACACACAAACACAAACACAAACACACACACACACACACACACACACACACACACACACACACACACACACTGGTCTTGTTTAATAGAAAATCTAAGAAAACATATATATGTTTGCACATATTATGCATGCATCACAGAACACAAGAACGAAAGAATGCAGTAAGAAAAAAACCTTCCTTTTTCAGTACCTTAAAGCTACAGGACATGAAATTAATTTTGAAGGAACCAGGTTAGTCTCCAAAACAGAACACTTCAACAAGAGAATAATTATGGAAGCTATCCAAATAGAGAAACATCCCCACAACATGAATAAACATGATGATACCTCCCACCTACCAGACATCTGGAAACCAGCCCTGGTCAACAAACGAGCCCCACCCACCACCCAGGCCATTACAACATGAAACAACAATGTACACACAGCCAGCACCAATCAGCACAAATCTACCAATCATGATACAACCACGCAACCAATCACTCCCCTTACTGAAACAAAGCCAGCACTCCACACACCCCCACCAAGATTTATAGAAAGATGGCAGCTCTGATCACACTTTAAGCCCCAAACCCAGCCTGAAGATGGCAAGTGAGACCTTGTTGAAACATTGCCAAGACAATCTCAATCTTACATGGGAAAAGACCTGAATACAACAATAGAATTAGAGTAAACAGCATATTTTTCACTTTGACTGTGTGGAAACAAATGCTGAGACTTGCAATATCATAAAGTAAGGAGAATGATCCATAATTGTCTAAATACACTCCAATGCTCCCTGTAGTTAGTAAGTTGAGAGATACTATAGAGTCAGTGTCATTTAAATCACACTTATTACAGTACTTTAGTACTTGCAGTGTTTCCCACTTCAAATAGAAAATAACTGCTACATGAATTTTCAACAGTCATATTGCTGAAATTTGGAAGGAAAATTGGAAGAGCTCCAGGTGATTTGAAGAATTTATTTCAGCTTTGCATGTAGTTATGTTATCTACTCTTCTTTAAAAAGAGTTACATTATCCTTACATCCAACAATTAATCTGCAGCTAATGTTTGCATACGACTACTTTCCATGTAAACATTTAATGTATATTTCTTTAAAGCTTGGGCATAAGCCTGGATAATATAAACATTATATAAGGTAGGAGCTATTCCACCATTTGCAGAGCAAATCTTATGAATGCAAATAGTGTTTTACTACAATGAAAGGCAAACTGGGAAGTGTTGAAATTCAAGTCAAGAAACAAGGATTTAGATAAGTGTTATTCAGACTATGTTCCATAGAACCTTAGAGTTCCAGGACCAGTTAATTAGACCCTGTGAGATACTAAGGGCAAAACAAACAACACTCAAAAACTTCACTAAAACACAGCAAATTTTCTGTCACTAAAATTTATCATGATCAGTTTTTATGATTTGGAGAATTTTAAAATAAAGATGTACAAAGCTATTATGCAATTATGATTTGATTGAGAAGAATGAAAGAATAGTGTTCTTTCTATATAATATAAAGCAATATTATGTAAAAACAGCATTACTTCATTCTGACATTAGTTTAATTAAAGATGGATACTCTAAAATCATAAACAGGATTATATACACAGTAATACCACTCAAATAATGCTTCGGAACTGGATTTTATTTTATTATTTTGGCATTTTGTTTATTTTATTTTTGCAGGGTATGAGAATTATTACTTTAAATTATTAAATTATTACCACACAAATTATTGTGTGGTTATAATGGGTAATTCTGTTTTTTAATTTTACAGGGTTCAGGCACTCCCTTGTCCCACTTCATTTCCTCTACTCAACCTGGAAACACCTACGTTCAATTTTGTTAACAGAGAAAATGCTTAATAAACAATTGAAGAGAATGATAGACAATGGCACTTTTGACAATGTATTCATTTTTTTTCTGTTTTATTGTTGTTCTAACAACATATTATCTGTTCGATTTTTCTCTGGAAAAAAATTAGAACCCTTAAGACTTGTTTTATTAAATTGGTGTAATTTACAGAAAAAGTACAAGAGTACAACTTTGCAAGAACAGAATCCCATCAATTATTTGCTAGCAAAATCCAAGATCTCTCAATACCTCCCATATATCCCACAAATTTGAATGTATAATTGTATACATTATAAACAGTGTACAAACATTATACACTGAGCCTCAGTGGCACAGTGGTTAGAGTACAGTACTGCAGGCTACTTCTGCTGGCTGCTTGCAATTTGGCAGTTGATATCCCACTAGGCTCAAGGTTGACTCAGACTTCCATCCTTTTGAGGTAGGTAAAATGAGGACCCAAATTGTTGGGGACAATATGCTGACTCTGTAAAACTGCTTAGAGAGGGCTGTAAAGCAGTGTAAAGCAGTATATAAGTCTAAGTGCTATTGCTACTGGACCTCAGAATAAGATACAAACATAAAAAATAACAAAATCATAAAGTATAGCAAAAATGTAGTAACAAAATACCTATTCAACATAAATGGAAAACTTAAATACTGTAGGATCACTATAATACAAAGCTTAAGTGAGCAGCCATAACTTCATTTGCTGCTGAAATTTCACTGCCAACCAGCTTTTAGAACAGGGGTATTAAACTCACAGCCTATGGGCCAGATGCGTCAGACGCTGGCCTCCTCCACCCCCATTTTAGTGAAGGGGAAAAAGTCATGATACATCACGCGATGACAATGTGATGCTGCGAGTTTGACACCCCTGTTCCAGAAGAAGGATTCCATAATGGAGGAGTGAAAGTCAAAGAAGCCCTCACTGTTATCTTGGCAGATATTTGTTCTCTGAATTCAATTTGAACAGCATTGGGGGCACTTAATTTAAATTCATAAATTTATATTGTGATTCTTTAAGAAAGCTTTGGAATAGAAACATGATAGACTGCACATAATGAGATAAATTGATGAGTCAAACAATATCAGTATAAATTCAAATATGAACTTATTCTATTTGCAAATCTTTATATTTTATGACCCCCCCACCAGTTCTTTTCCTTTATTTTTTGCTGTTTTCAGATACTACTACAATGTCTGCTATCTAGACTATTTTGTATTTCTTAGTGACAATTATTAAGTTTGAGGTGTTATTATCATTATAACTTATAATTTAAAAAAATGTGTGAAATTTCACTTTTTTCCTTTAATGTCTAAGCAGATAACAGAATCAATATATATTAAAACAGCCTAATCATAGTTCAGTGGTTTATATGAATTATTTTTCAGATATATCAGTTATCTGGGAGTTTGCTTCTGAAATTTACATTAAAAACCAGTCAAAATATCAATGTACATTTATAAATGGATTTTTGAGAGATATCCTGTAGGTATGTTTGTTAGCTAAAATATTGAAATGGAACAAGGTAGAAATAGTTAACCAATGCTTTTGCATACCAAAATCTAATGAATTAAAAACTTTGTATTATTTTATTTTATTCAAAGCAAAACAACCTTAACTGAACCAAGACAATGGGCATACAAATTTTAAGAGATAATCTAATAGATTAATCCAGATCAGATAAAACTTTAGAATAATACATATATCACAATATCCAAGAATAAACACAATAACCTTTATACTGTATATAAGAAGCCCAATGGAAACTTCTATAGCAGTGATGGTGAATCTTTTTGTAAAGGCGTGCAAAAATTGTCTGTGTGTATGTGTGTGAGAATGCTATCATGCCCACACCCACAATTCAATGTACCCCACACATCTGCACATGTGTGTGTGATTCCCACCCCACGGGGGAGAGTTATCAGCCTCTGGAGGCTTTCCGGAAACCTGAAGAGGGTGAAAATGGCCTCCCCTGCCTCCTGGACCCCCAGAGACCCTCCAGAAGCCAGAAACAGATCATTTCTGAACTTCCAGATGGCCCGTTGGACCTGTTTTTCACCTTCTCCAGGCTCCAGAAGCTTTCCTGAAGCCTGGGAAGGGTGAAAATGACCTCCCCTGGCCCTCTGGAAGGCCAAAAATCAGCTGACTAGTGAGCACATGCATGTCGAAGGTGATGGCTCATATGCCAGAAAATATGGCTCCACATGACACCTGTGGCATGCATGCCATAGTTTTGCCATCACATTTCTATAGCATCACCTTATTTCTCAGCAATGTAGAAGGAAAAGTCTTTTAATCACAAAATCGAGCAATACTTGGTAATTTTGCATTTAAAAATTAAGCAATTACTTGCTGATGCAACTTCTTATCATAATTCTACAGAAATAATGTTATGTGTTAAAATCAGAAAGTTTAGTTCTTCCTGGAAGTTACTTGACTAGAAGACTAGATTTTTTATGTTATATTGCCTTTTTATAGTGTGCAATTGATATATCCAAAATAAATTCTTAAATAATTAAGCAGTGCAGTCAATTAAGGTATCATTAATGTTTTAATAATGACAGTGATTGGCAGCCTTTGCTTTACAAAGTGCCATCTTGGTCTCATGTTTAAAACTGTTGTCTTGATTCTTAATTCTTTAAGAAAAGTGAAGTTAAATCTATGTTAGCCCTTGAAGCAATCTTCCAGGAACACTGACAATCTAATTATCAGTTTACAGGTTACAGCCAGTCACAATGTGATCTACAATTTGGTGTGGGACCCCATAATTAAACTGAAGGGAGAATAATATGCCTCTTTTATACAGAGTCCTGGTGGGTGTCATGTGTGGTCTGTATCTTATTCAGGATTGTCCATTATTGACATGGGATTTCAAAACCTGACACCTATTTTGAGAGGTCATTTATATGTCTTCCTATATCTGGGCATTCAGTGATCCATTTGGCTTTCCATTGGGAATCAATATTAAAGTTGTTGGGTAGATATGGGGGCTTCTTGGATCTGAGTCTTTTGGCTGATAAATGAGGTCAGCATGCACCAGTAGCAGAGATTTGTTCATTATTTTCTTTCTCACTAGTGCATCTTGCTGTCATAAAGCTCAGAATGCTATATGGCTCAGAATAGGAAGACAGCAACTCAGAGTGGTTTTAATACATCCACTTATAATCCTCACAGTGTATGACATCTAACTTACTAGTATGGCAGCTGTTAAGCCTCTGCTGCAGAGTAGACCAACCCTAGTGCTGATGACTTGATGGTGGCAGCTAAAGCTACCCATTTAGTTCCACATTATTTCTGGTGTATGTTGTTCCTAATATTGATTTTTGCCACAATATTCTTTAGTGTTTCTTATAGAAGAGAGTACAGTCCAATGTTACTCCAAGGTACTTTGGTTGGAGATTATAGGGGAGTAAGTTATTGTTTAAGTAAATTTGGGGGGCTTCAAATGCTAATTCGTTGTTAAGGTGGAAGCATGAAGTTATTGTTTTACTGAATATTATTATAATATAATTATTATTATAACAATTCCATGCTGATTAAATTTAGTATTAAATTTTGGCATTGCTCAGCAAGCTATTTAAGTTAAAGTGAAATTTGTGGTTTATGATGTCCTTAGAAACCGAAATATTCTCCAAATTCATCAATTTCCACAAAGGATAAAACAAATGTGGTAAGATAAGCTCTGCTCCTTACATTTTTGTATGAAATATCTGAATACGTACTAAATAGTCAAGCTTGCCTTATGATGGCTCAATGCTCTGCTTAAAAATACCATTCTTCATTATCTTCTTCTTCAACTGTAGGAAAAGGAGAGATAGAATCTGGGGGCAGAGTTAAGAAAAGACTGAACCTGGAGTTGTTACATTGCCACAAGCTGTTCAAGTCTGACCCCTTTGAATTCTGTTAGAACTCCTATCTAACATCTATTTAGTGTTGACCATTAGTTGACTAGATTCTTGTATATATGCATGAGAAATAAATTAGCTTAACTGGATCATAATGTGTGCTCCTGATTTTTTGCACATGACATCAACCATATAACCACATAGTTTCTGGTTCTAACATACTTTCTATCCACTTTTTACGATCAATGCCTCTGATAGCTATTCTCCATTTATACTCTACTGTCAAGCATTTAACTAGAGAAGTACTCTAAAAAAAACCTACCATAAAACCAAATTTTATTCTCAATTTTCTACGTGACTGTTCTTATAACATGGAAAAATATATTTGAATACAGGGCGGGGCATAACCTTTTCCTAGGGGGTCACAGCAAGATCGACAGCAGTTTACAACTTCCGCGACACCTCATTTTAAAGCCCATAAAAAACTGAATTGAATGAGCTATTAAATGTTAAATTTGCTTTAAGAATGGCTGGAAAATTCGATTCGGAAGAACAAAGGATCATTGACAGAATAAATGCATTGCCTTTCGAGAGGCTCGCGATGCTGGAGCGACGTTTATCAATCGAAAATGGATTGCAAACAAATTGAAACGTCATCCGGATTGGGTTACTGATAATTGGAACAAAACAGCCCAAGAATGTTTCACAAAATTTGGAGAAGGGCGTCCTCTGCAACTGTCCCAAGAAAGCAAAGCCATCATTGCAACTGGCAGTCGCAAACAACGAAAGGAAACCGAAAAGTGGCCCAAGAAATCCTTCAAATTCGTGGAAAACGAGTTGATCAAAGGACAATCGGCCGATATCGAGAACGAGAAGGTTTGAAGCCATTCCACGTCATTTGCAAACCATTGAAAACTCAAACACACATTCAAGATCGGCTTTGGTTGTGCGATTGGTTGTCTGAATGGACCGAGGAAGATTTTCTTCATTTGGCGCCATCTGACGAATTCTTCGTTTATGCCATTCGAAAACCGAATTTCCAGAACGATCGAATTTGGGCTAAAGACGTCGACGACATCGCCAAACATGAACGATATCGACAAATCGTTCGCAATCCGACTTGCATCGGGATTTTCGTCATTTTCACAGCCAAGAAACTGCATTGGGTTTTTGAAGGATAAAGGGGAATCCTGGGAGAAAATTTATTGGAGAATGTCATTCCATTTCTCAGTGATCCAGACAATGTCTTGGTGGTTGGTGAGGCTGTCTTTCTTCATGACAAAGCTCCTTGCATGCGTGCAAATGCGACTCAGCAATTGTTAAGGAAAACAATGTCGAATTTTGGGGCAATGACGTCTGGCCGGGAAATTCGCCAGATCTCAATCCGGCAGAGAACATTGGGGCCATAATTAAGGATGAAGTGGAAGCTCTGATGATTCAGGAGCAAGGTCAAAATCGATATTCGGTTGAAACTTTGAGAATGAATTTGGAAACTGTGTTGAAAAATCTGAAAATCGAACGGAACTGTTTGAAGATTTGTTGTGTTCTTATCCACCTCGTTTGAATGCTGTTCGAAGGGCTAATGGTGGTCATACTGACTATTAAATCGTGTCAATAAACTCAGTTTTTGATGGGCTTTCGAATGGTGTATGAATTATTTGTGTTGTTATTACAAGTGTTGCTGTGACCCCCTAGGAAAAGGTTATGCCACGCCCTGTACTTGCATAAATGCACATAAAGAAACACAATACACTTGCAAACTGTATTCAATCCACATTTGTACATAGCTTACATTGTGACATATATTAAAAAGTTATTCACAGTTTATTACAATTTTATCATTATATATGAAGTATTTCTGGGATTCTTTTTGGCACCAATATACCATATTCAAACTACTGAATATATCAATAGAAAGCCATAACTATAATTGATTCACTGACTATAAATTCTTCTTCATCTAAAGACAGCAAAATTTAACCCAAAGTTAGGAACAGAAAGTTTGTAAGGCTAGAGGAATATCATAAAAAAGCTAATAATAAAATCACTTCAGGGCTATTTATGCATTTTTCATTAGAACTTTTTATAAAACCTTAAAATGTATTTTGTACCATAAAACACTCATTTTTGAAAAGAAGCTGAAGATTCAGAAAAATTCAGATTACATAGCTACTCCACTTAGAGAGTGCCATCAATTTAAAGAATGACCTTAGCAGGTAATGTTGATGTAGATTATATGAGCTTGGCCAGAACACTATAAAATGAGGCTTTGTATTTCTAATATGTGTAGTGAATGGCAATTGTCTATTCACTCAAACAAGGAAAAAGTTTCCCTCCCTCTCATTCCTATTAACTGAAAACTCCAAGCCACAAAGGGGAGGGAGAGTAAAATTGCCTATGCTTATCAAATGGATTCTTCTCAGCCTTACTGGACTTACCTTTGCCTTGAGACAAAAGAGGATGGAGATGAGGAACAGTGATATGAAAGGAAGTTGAGAAATGAGAAAGAAAACAAAGAGAGGATCAAAGACAAAGATCATATAAGAGATGCAAAATTAGATTGATGGAAGATGTACAGTATATAGAATAGAAATAAGTACCATATTTTTGGACTATAAGATGCACTCCACCCCCAAAAATGGAAATGTGGAAATGTTGGTGCATCTTATAGACTGAATATGCCCCTGTTTTTGTCCTCCTGAAACACCGACCTCCTGTGCATGCCATTTTTGGCAAAAATGGGATGCATAAAGGTTTTGGGAGGTCTGCAGAATGTTCCTGGGGTCTAGGGAGGGCAAAAACCAGATGTGTGTGTGGGGGGGTTCTAGGAGGCTAACAATAAGACCATTTTTCACAAAAATGGGGATGTGCAGAGGGTTTGGGAGGCCTGAAGAGTTCTCCTGGGACTGGGGAGGGCAAAAATGGGATGAGTGTGAGGGGTTTGGGAAGTCAAAAATGGGCCTGTTTTTTGTGAAAATGGGCTCATTTTTTTTTGCAAAATGGGACACACAAAGGGTTTAGGAGGTCTGCAGAGTGATCCTATGGGCCAGATAGGGCAAACATCAGATGCAGAGAGGCAAAAAACTTTTTCCCCTTGTTTTCCTCTTTGAAATCTAGGTGCATTTTATACTCCTGTGTGTCTTATAGTCTGAAAAATATGATAATTTAGGGTCAATTCAAGTTTTACCCAATGTCTAAGAATTGTCCAAATGCTGCCATAATATGTAGCTAATTCTAAACAAGCCTGTTTATTTTTTACAAACTAAAAATTGTGAAATCAAGAAAGGCTATGGTCAGGAGGAGGAGCCAATGTTGTGATGATACAGGCATGTGGTCTCGATGCTCCAAGACCGCAGGTGATACTTTTGCTGCTGGGTGGTCCAATCGGACCTAAACTGTCCTGCAGAGATGGTGAACAGGAAGAATATGTCTTGCTGATCTCAGGGACATCACAAAGTCCCTGATCTATCCAAGAGAAGTTATTCAAGCCAAGCAACAAAAAATCCAGCAATTAGGTTGATGAAGTCGGGGTGGCTCCAAAATGGAAGGATACAGAAGGAGAAAGTGTTTCCAGCTGGTGAGGAATTTTTACCGTTTTAAAAGAGACTGCTTATAAAAAAACCTTAAAATTAATTTAAATTGGAGAACAGAACAAATAAGCAGCAGAATTAAGTTTGGAATAGTTTTGGACAGTGGGTTATGTTACTTTTTAAATGCTATCTTCATGGATGGAATTTATGCAAGCCTTTTAAAATGAATAGATTAAGTTTTCTTCTATTTTTTTTTCTTTTATTATTTTTTGTAACCTATGGACTAAAATTCTCCTCTTTCATTACTGTGGGTGTTCTTCTAACTCATTCAAGAATTGGACTTTTTAAAACTTGAAATACAAAAAAGATACAAAAAGAACAAAGAAAATTGCAACAATAACACTGCTACTCAGAGGCTGGAGGTTTGTGTATTGGAAATGAAATACTCTTACTTTCTCACTATCCTGGCTTGGCACTCCAATGTCTCACTGCTTGTTTATAGAGATTGATAAGAAGAAAAGCATACAGATGTCCCTTTGAAGTATATCTTTAACCAGAGAAAAATGAAAATAAAACATTATTGTGAATCTATGCTTAATCTGGTTAAACCTTCCAAGCTAGAGCAGCAGTGTTTGTTACCTGGAGATAATGGCACAATTTCAACAGCAGAAATAAACTTTAAGTCTGCAGAAGATATTTTTAGGAACACAGAATTATCAAGCACATATGAGAGGACAGAGAAGAAGTTGGAAGACTTAGAGCATCTAAGAGTAAAATATGATGAAGAAGTTGGAGATGTTTATCAAGTGGAAAAGTGGTGGTTAAAATTCTAAAAAATCAAAGAGGAAAATGAATATAAAGAAATTAAATTTGCTGATATTTATGGTGATTGGTTGGCCTCTGAAAATGGAAAGAGTGGAATACAGAAAGAGGAATTAAATGGAGGGGAAATCTACCCAGATGGCAAGATACAGAAGAAGAAAAAAACAAAAGAATTTATGGATTTAAAGAGAGAAATTTTATTAGCAATATCATTGATAACACTACCAACAATCAAAGATAAGATGATTAAGGAAACAGAAGAAGGGCATCGAAATTACATGAGAGATTTATAAGCAAGGAGTTGCTAAGGGGAATCCATACAAAGTTGATTAAGGAGATGATTAGAGTACTGACACCACAAATGGCAAAAGATATGAGACTGTTTTGCTACTGGAAAGATACAGGTTGATAGATGGAAGAGTATAATTTAAAACTAGTTAAACTTAGTGAAATTTAGTGACAATAGATATAGTTATATAAATAATTGATAATGATAATATGTATACAATGTGTAGTGTTATGATAAGTAATAATTGGATATGATATTGAATGGTACCTATGAAGGAAGATTAGAATCCTTTTGAATTATATATAAAGGTTAAAAAATAACTAAGTTAGATACAGTTAAGTATTATTATTAGGGGGAAATGTTATGATACAGTATATAGTTAAATAAAGGAGGGATAATGATAACAATGTATATATAGGTATGGGTACAACATAAGGAAACTGGATGTAAATTGTAAACAGTGATTTGGAAAGGAGGATTAGAAAATGTTGTTATTAAATATTATCGGTGTTTAGCTAGAATAGGACATAAGGATTCAGTGTTATTGGAGGATTTTAGAAATAGTAAATGTGGTTATGTATTAAATCTTGGTATAATTTATGATGGACGTTTAAAACAATTAGAGTCAAATGAAAATGGAGGTATGATGATGGTAACGTATAATATCTGAGTTAAAATACTTGAGTTAATATGAATTACGTTTGTTGACTGTGGAAGATATGCACAAAGCCTTTTGTAACCAACTGATACACTTTCTACAGTATGTAAAGATGGATGTGTTGTGTTTGTTTTGAAAATAAAAAAATATATTTTTTTAAAAAAAAGAAAGGCTATGGTCAGAGGAAATTAGGGGTAGGAATTATGTGACCAACAAGCAATCAGAGAAATGTGATGGGAATATGCAGAACATCTTTACAAAAAAACAAAACAAAAAAAACAATCCAAGCCATAAAGTTAGAAATGAAAGCAGATACAATGGAGGAAAAAGTAGTGCGAGCTTTCAGCCAGTTGCCTAACTGCAAAGCTCCGAGAGTTGATGAAATTCATGTAAAGTTGCTGAGACCACTGCCAACAAAGCACTATGCCAAAGGGTATGGAAGTCTGGTCAGAATGGAAAATGGTTGGAAAAGGTCAATATCCCAATACAAAAAAAGGTGTTAAATGAGCCAAAATATAGCCTTGATATTACATGTGAATAAAAATCTCTTGAAGGTAATTCAATGTTTGAATCCAACTACCAACCAAGAACTGTCTGACTTACAAGTGGAATTTTATAAAGGAAAAGGAACACATGGTCATATTGCCAATCTATGTTGGATAAAGGAAAAAGAAAAGGGAAGCAAAAAAAACCTCATTGTTGGCATAAAAACCATCAACAATGACAAGATTTGGACTACCTCAAGAACTTGGAAAATGACCTTAACATATCCAACTGATTCAGTCATTGTATTCTAATCAGGACCCACTGTAAGAAAAGAATACGGAGACACAAAATGGCTCAGAATTCGAAAAGGTACTTGGCAAAATTGCATCCTGTCACCTACACTATTCAACATGTACATAGCAATAGTTATGAGAATGCATATTTAAAGGAATCTACCATTAAGATTAAAATTTGTGTTGGGAATATCAACAACCTCCCATATGCAGATGAAACAACATTGCTCATGTAAAGCAACAAGGTGGCTAATACTGAGAATAAAAATTTGGACTCAGCTTAACTTCAGGAAAACAAAGACAATGACAACTTCAGATAACACACAAGTCAGAGTGCAGATCCACAATGAGACCACTGAAACAGTAAAGAACTCATCTTCCTGGGCTTTAAAATTGACCAATCTGATTACTGCATTCCTGACATTCATACTTGAAAGAACTCTAATGCCCAGCATGAAGAGTAAAGATATTAGCCTATCAACTAAATACAGATTATTCAATGCAATATTTTTTTCCAATTGTTATTTACAACTGTGAAACTTGGACTCCAAAAAAAAGCAGATAGGAGAAGGTTGTAAACTTTTGAATTATGGTGCTGGATATGACTATTACATAACTATGAACTATGAAATCAGAAAGAAGTCCTAGACCAAATCTCACTAAAATGATCACTCATAGCCAAGATCAGATTATATATATTAGCCATGTCATGCCAGCTGACTCACTCGAAAAGTAAATCATGCTGGGATGGATCAGTGGAAAAAAGTGACTACCCTGGTACCCATTGGCTGGACACTATAAAGAATGACACCAGGATGTCCATGATGGACGTAAAGGAAGTGGTGCAAGACAAAGGAGCACAGAAAGTGCTGATCCATAAAGTAGTCAAGGATTGAACATGACTGAATGGTTGAGCACAGAAAGTGCTGATCCATAAAGTAACCAAGGATTGAACATGATTGAATGGTTGACAAAGATACCTCCAAGTGTTCCAATAGTTCAGGGGAAAACTTTCTTTAGTTATTCCACAGCTTTGATTTTCAATTGTTAAATCCTAACATTTACTTTTTTAAAGTTCCTTTTGAGCCATTCACCCTCCTTTGGTCATTTGACATTGCCAATTTTCCAACTACTGTGACTTCTGGTATAAAAGTTCTAAATATTTTTCCAACTGAATTTAGAAGATCATTACATCGTCATTCTGGAGCAATTTTTCAATGTTATGGTCATACCAGCATCAAAACCATAGTTTTATATATATTCCAGTGAGAGAATTTTGCTGCACAATCATGTCTTGTCTTATAATTGAAATAGACATCTTGGAGTTAAGCTAAAATACCCATTACTCAATAATCTTCCCAGAGAAAACAAAGCATAGTTCCAGCTATAATCAATTAAGTGCTATGAATGCTTAGAGACAGACTGTTGCAACCAGTAAAATGAAGTAATGAAAGTGTTAACTGCAAGAATACTAACTAGGACAACAAATGATTGAAAACACAAGCCTTTTTATATAGCAGTTACAAGAGTGGTAGACTCAGGGAAGGATTCTTCGAACATTTGGCTTCAATTCAAGGAAGGTACTGTATTTGAACCATTCCCTCTCCTATAACACCTTATTACTATGCACATTACATACACATGCTGTAATCCAATAATGTATAAAAAGTAAATGCATATTATAATTTGCGTAAGTCTATAAAGAGGCTGTAAATTCCCACTCCCACTTTAGTCTTATCTTCCCCTGATTACTAACTAATTTATGCTTCAATGAAGACTTGCTAGTGGCTTAAATTCAAAATTCGTCTACATAATATTTTTGGTTATTTTTTCAACAGTCACTTATCTGATAGACCACAGTTTCATTTTCTTCTTTGCATAATCTATGTTTACTGTTCTTTCCACTTTTCTTTCTTAATTTAATTTGTTGGCATTTATTACTATTTTTTGTCCTAATGCTGCAAACATTAAATCATGATGTTTCCATTTGAGGACCCAATCTGAAGCCACTGTCAATTTCTTCTAAGCATTAACCATTTAGAGTTTTTGTATCTTTCCGGTATTCTGCTTTATTATTATAACTATTACATTTTATAGGCTTTTGAATTCATCACATCCAAATATTCCTTGCAAACATTTATTAACATATTCTCTTTGCTTGCCCTTACTTATACCTTTACAGTTGGCTTACTAATTTCATCCTCTACTGTTGCTTCACTAGCAACAAGTGAAGAACATCAATTTCTTTGGTAAAAACAATTGAAGCATGTTCCTTTTTTTGGTCTGACATGTAATGTATTGTCAAAAAAATTTAGATCATGTAATCTAAAAATATATTTTGACTTGTAATCACTCAACAATAATATTTGTGTACTGTAGTACAAGAACATTAGATGGTTTTGATACCATAATTTAAATCTCTAAATCATTTTACTCATTTGGACAATTTCATCAATATAAAGTTATTTTTGTACCTCTGGAATTTTAAGATTCAAATTTGTCCTATAAAGTATGATGAATTTGCAATCAGATTTTCGTCAATGTTACCATACTTACATCTTTAATTTATCTTTCTCATCCATTTCATACACACCATCACATTATTTTGATTATATTCTTCTTTTGTAATGTTACATGAAAATTGATTTGTTAAATGTATTGGGTTTAAAGTTCTTTGCCCCCTATTTCACCTTGGGGCTACTCTAGGTGGCTTACAATAATAAAAATGAAAAAATGAAATTGTAACAGAAGTGAATAATAGAACAATAAATAAACAATTAAAAAAACATGAGAACACATCAATATGATAACCAAAAAGATGGACAGTAAGAAAGCAAAGAGCAAGTGAATGGGGAGGTGGAATCTGCCATCAATCTAGCAGCTACCTCCAGCATGAAACTCCCCCATTTGTGGCGAGGCTAACCAGCAGAGCCAGGTCTTTGGTCTTTTAGAAGGGTAGGAGTGTGAAGGCAGATCTTACCCTAGAGGATAAAAAATTATGGCAGTGTCTATTGGGAAGCAGGCCTGGATCTGATTTTTTTTAATACTTATTACTTTTCTTTGGGTGCACTGATACAAGATGAGGGTTTTCCAGTACAACTGTTATACTGATTTATCAGATCTATCTATCTTTTTCCATCTACAACAATCTATGGTCAACCAAGACAGATTATTTTATTAATGATTCCTCTTTGATGTGCCCCATCACCTTAAATTATATGTAGATAAGGCAACTTGTTGTAATCTGGTTTACTAACCTGCCTATCATCTATTGTGTCTTTCCCTTATTAACTGCCAGGTTTTTTCCAGTCTGAAATTCTTGATTAATGAGAATATGAGAGAGTTACTAACATTCATTGGTAATTATTCATAGTATGTGAGGGGGAGGTGATTTATAAATGAGGAGTCATGAGCTTTCTTAATACATGCCTTGATTGTTTTATCCTGAGACTGCTGCAATAATTTCTTGCTAGTAAATCAAGTTTCTCTCTGATCTTAGTCCAGAGTGCCATTTAACCTATTCTAAACATTCCAGACACTCACATTATCTTAAACCTGCAAGAGTCTTCATTAGCTTCATTTACACAGTACTCCCTGTATATACGTTTCCTGTATGACTTATTCTATATAGAATGGAAGTGAGACAATGATAATTATGATGATGTGATTGATGGTGATGATGGTGACAGTCATTTAGGCTTGGATTTAGGTTAATCATAGAATAATTTTTCAAAGCTTTAATTGGTCACTAGTGGGAAAATACTTAAATTCACTTATTCTCATAGTACTGCCAGTGTTCCAAGATCAAAGTTGTGAAGTAAGTGATGCTTACTTTAAAGAGCTTTAGAGATATTGGGAAATGGAAGGCTCCACAGAGACCATTAATAACCATAAACATTCCTTTAAATTAATGGTCTGCCTTCTATATATGGAGAATAGAAGTGGTAGCCATACATAATACAATACTATAATCAATTATTTGTTGTAGAAAATTAAATAACATCTTAATCAAAACCATAAACTAAACCTTTCCCCCTTTTTATTTCATATATGTTAAAAAATATTTGGGAAAAAAAGTTAGGTTCTAAAATAGAGCAGTTCTGTTTTTGTTTCTTGTAGGAAAAGCTCACTTATATTAAAAACAGTTACTTATCACAATGTGCATAAAACCCTGTAACAATATGGGTATATGCAAGATGTGCATAAAATCCGGGAACAAGATTCTACTTTCAGCCCCTCAGGATGTAATTTTAAGGTTGAAGTACAACATTTATTACATTGAATGTATCTAATGCCAAGACAAAGAACTGTGACATAGGAAGAACATTTTGGCTATTTTATAGCACCTAACAATAGCACTTAGATTTATATGCCACTTCACAGTGCTTTACTCTAAGCAGTTTACAGAGTCAGCATATTCCCCCAACAATCTGAGTTCTCTTTTACTGAAGGCTGAATCAACCTTGAGCCAGTGAGACGTAGCCTGCAGCACTGCATTCTAACCACTGTGCCACCAAGTTCTTCATTATTGCTTGTAACTATAGAAAGAGTTATGATCAGATTCACACATATGGTTGCCTGCATATGGGAATAACAGATCAAGGCATACATCTTTCCAATAGAAATAGTTACACTTGAGCTGTGGATTTTCAATTGAGATAATAACAGGAGATGTATATGCATGAATGAACCAGCCATAATCTGATATCAGTGGGGGCATTTATATATACGGTATGAAAAGGGTCTGGAGAGATTTATGCACCATTGCAGCCATATTTCATATTAAAAAAAATGAAATAAAACAAGCAAACAATAAACACAAAATAAACACACTATATCATTTTGACTGGAATATAGACAAAGCTATAAATGATTGTTACATGTGTATGTAGATGCGGATTGGTGATAGTAACTTGAAATCATTTAAGTATTTCAATACAGATTCATTTGTGTTAGATGTTCAGAGCTAATGCAACAGAAAAATACTGCTTATATACACATATTTTTCAAACATAAAGTTTACATTACATAATCAACATAAAGTTTAAATGCATATTTATAATGAAATATGACTATACAGTGCAATAAGGATACATATATATATATATATATATATATATATATATATATAATATATATATATATATATATATATATAATTAAATCTATGATATTATAAATAAATCTATGATAATCGTGATCTACTACACATGTAAAATTTAGAAGTTTAATCTGATAGATTTTGCTGTGGTATAAGGAACAGACACAGCTGAAGTTGCTGAAGTTGCTTTAGTTTTCTTCCTTCCTTCTTTGCTATTCTTTTGGAAAAAAACCTGACCATTTGGGCAATTTGAAATTCTTAAATTTTTATAATAACTTGGCATCCTGCAATGATTTTGTCATCATGAACATTCCTTCTATCACTTGAACTTCAGATTTTCTGCAACTTTTTCAAAGCTTGGCAAATACAACATGGCATAACACATAGTTATTATTAAATATTATAGGAAGATGTCTTAATACATATGCTTTAATAAATAGCAGGCTTATAAATATATAAATAAAAAGCTTGATTGGACATATTCCAATATATGACTTTAAAGAGAAATTTACATACCAATCCATCTAAAAATATTCATGCACTCACATGAATATATATCAGATGTTTTTACATACCATGTGACATTCACCATAGATTGTTTTGGAATCTCACAATTAGTGAAGCCTGACAAATAATGTTTCAATAGCAAAGTTTGTACACATTGATTCACAATCAATGTGCTTGCCATTCTTTTTATAAATTATATACCGGTAATTGTCATGTGAACATTATCTCAACCAAGTTATTTTTAATAGAAATAATTTAGGTTCCCAAATGATCTAGAGAAAAAAGATAATACAATAGTGCAAAGAACTAGCATAGAAAACGACAAGGTAGGATGTATGTTATAATACTGTAATTTAAACTATTTTCACTTCCTTACAGATTAAGCACTACTTGACTTTTATTTGCTTTGCCATAACAAATATAGCTATTATATTCCAATCCTAAACCTTTCAAAAACTTTTCTTTTTACATCCAGAGGATATTATTGGCTTTCTTTCTATTATCCTTTTCTTTGATTCCTTTCTATTCCCCACATGCCTCATTTCCTCTTTCTCCCTTTACTTTTTTTTCTTCTCCCAACCTTTAAATTAAATAAAGGAATAAAGATGTGACCAAATGACCCCAAAAATACAGTATAAATTCAAACATAGATTTATTGGCAGGAATGAGAAGCTAAAGAATAAAGCAACTGAAATAATGTTTTTGAAGAGAGAGCAGGATAGACCAATAAAGCCCAAGATCAAGGATAATAAAAGATCAAAGAGACCAAATTTGAACAATTTAAGTCAAAGTCAAGCGGCAGCATGGAACATAGGGAAAGACTTAGTTTGGCATAAGGCAGTAAAGGTGCTATAAAACTTTTTGAAATAAGCCAACATGCTGAGCTAAACTACATAATGATTGAGAATGATATTTTGGGGCTATGGAGGAGGTAAAAGGATTCTAAAGATATCAAAGAGAGATACAATTGTTTCTCTTGAGATTGACTAAAGCTATGCTTTTCCAACTGACTTTAATTTGATAAACCAATTATGTGACCAATATTTTTTAATATATTTAACAAGCAGCTCATTTCACAAAGTGGCTACCATTTTGATTTTATTTTAACCCTGACCCACAATTGGAGAAACCGTCTGTGCACAACAGTACTTTGGTTTTATTTGTCACAAAGAGTCAAATCCTCTAGATCTGTGATGGCAAGCGTGCCCAAAGTGGCACTCAAAGTCATGTCGCTTTGGCCACATGGCCTTGCCTGTTTGCCTTTCGAGTTTCTGGCATCTTCACACACACAGCAGTACCCAAAACTGGTGTGTGCAGCACACCGGCCAGCTGATTGTTGGGTGCACATGTGCGCAAGAACTCAGAAGTCAGCTTTTCCACAGCGGGATTTCTTAGCGCGTGGCAGTGCCAAAAAACAGTGTGTGCATGCATGCTGGTCAGCTGATTGTCCTGTGCACTTGTGCACTGGAACCTGGAAGTTCAGTTTTTTCCAGAGCACAGCCCTAGCAAGTGCGCATGCAACATTTTGCATGACCATCACTGCTCTAGATTTGTCATTAAGGTATACCCTACCTCCACGTTTTGCTGTTGTGTCAATTGATAGATTTGCATCTCTATTTTCTTTTCTTCTCTTATCCCCTGACTGCTCTTTATGTATGTTTGAGCTGAGAGGTGTGTGTCTGTTGTCCTCGCTAAGCAGTAAAATGAAAATAGTTCTCTGTGAATACAAATGCAAAACTTTCACCCCACTTTCAAAGTATCACTAGAGAAATTAGAATTTTCTGCTCAAAGCTGCTCTGTTGTTACAATATTGCAAGGAATTATTAAAATGTCTCTAAGGCAAATTTTAATCTTTGCTTTTTAAACATGTTACCTCACTTTATTTTTGATAGTTAAGGTTTATGAAATGCATTCCCGTACCGCTGCAGTTTTTACAATGAAAGGACTCTGGGTGGATCCATCCAATCTGTATATAACTTGGTTGAGTTGTTGTCACACAAATTACTTTGTACATGGAAATAATGTTTAAGCTTAGATAAAAACATATACTTTACTGAGTTGGAAAGGTTATATTTCATGCAAGGGATATACATTCCTGAGTTTTGGTTATACTTTATCTCAATATTCCTAAAAGAATTTTTGAAGGGCTATCATATAAATGGGGGAAACCTCAAATCTTTTTCTGAGTCACTCTCCCCTTTGTTTATTTTCCTCCACCAGCTTCTGTATTTTCTTTAAAAAATGATTTTTAGCATGCATACTTCAGTAATAGGAGTTTTCAACCATATATTAATCAATCAAACAGAAATTACCTTACTATATAAATTATACAATACAACATAAGCTTAAAATTTAAGGATAAATACATTATAGAAAGATTCTGAGGATGCTTTTTCATCTGTCTTTGCTTTGATAAACCAAAATGTGATCATCATTTTAGCACATTTAACAAGCAGGTTGCTGCCCAAGGAGCCTATCACTGATTTTATTTTACCCTGCTACAAATCGGAGAAGTCATCTGTGTACAAAATTGCTTTTCTCCAAGTCCTGTTGCTCACAGTATCTAGTTCTGATATTGTGGTGTGCCCTCCATGTACTAAACTATAGTATTGATTGTGGGCCAAAATAGTTAAAGAAACTAGTAGAAATCAAAGTGTGGCAGGCAGTATATGAAAAGCAGATATTTTAATGCTACTATAAATTATGTAGGAAATGCTGTATAGTAGTAAATGTTTAAATCACTCTCCCTCTGAAGCTTCAGTTGACAAGAATGACTGTTTAGTCCCAAATATCAATCATCAGAGAGGAACTGTGTTGCACCAGGAGAAGTGTTTTGCAGATAAACTTAGAAACAAATTCAGAAACTGAACACATAAAATATTTCATCTAATATGAAATTCAAGAAAATAATTAGCATACCTAAGGCTCTTAGTGAATTTAAAGAGCCAATAAAGTAATGTGCAGAGAGACAATAAAGAATTGAATGCATGGTGGCAAAACTTGATAAGGAGCAGTGACAGGTAAGAAGAAGAATAGATTCCCAGAAGATTAGAAAATGGAAGAAACATTGAGGCACGAATGCCTCAGTATAAAGGGGGGAAAAACTCTGAAATTACTGTTAGAATTATTGGCAAATAGTGTGATTCAAGGAGATTAAAAATATCACAACAAGTCCCTATTGTGTGAAGGCTAGTCACTGAATACCAGCAACACCACTCCTGTGAATAATTTACCTACTATATTACAAACCTCTGTAAATTCTACTCTTACTTAATTTGTAAGTCTAGTCAGACAGAATAGATTAGAAAAGGAATAATTTGTCATTGTGGAAATAAATTGGTTGACCATAGAATAGAGGGTTAGAGATAGAAATCTAATTTATTCTTTATAGATTTGTAAATTTCATATAGCTCACCTCTCATCTTTTATCATAATATGCTCATCCGAATGCATAAAAACATAATCAAATTTATTTCTATATTTCAATGAAACTTTTAAACTTTATCTTGGATGAAGTTATTATGATATCTGTAGCAAGCTATTCAATTCAATACATTGTTGTTATTAAAGTGAAAGCACGTAAGATTTTTTTTGTTGTAATAGAATAATTAGAATATCATCCCTCTACTTTCACATGTAGGTTACAGGACAATGTGTTTATGTACTTCTTCAGCTAAACTTAATCATTTATCTATAAGAACCAAATATGTCTAGTAGCTTTCAAGGATGAATATAAAAAATTCTGTTTTACATGCCTGGACCTTAATACTTGTAGGAACCAAATATGTGATATCTAACAAAATGTTTCATGAAGAGTCTTTGGTGCTCCCTTAGCGTTGTTGTTTTCTTGGAGATGTTTCATTACCCAACTAGGTAACATCATCAGTGCTAGTAAGTGTTGAATATGTTTGAGGATAGACGCAGGAGCCATGGATTCAGAGAGTAAGATGTTTATTGCGAGATGACAGCGATTCAAAACATCCCTGCAACTGTCAGGGTATTTATACTCGAGCCCAAAGCAACTGTCAAATGACCAGCCAATCAGAGAGCTGGTAACAGGGAACATTTGCATATATAACACTCCTTCCCCCCAGTTATTTGCATACTCAACACTCCTCTAACATTTGCATATATAACACTCCTCCCCCCCCCAGTTATTTGCTTTGTGTGCAAAGAAAGTCCAAGCCTGTCGGTAACTTTGGTTTTTTGGAGGCAGGTTGGTGTCCTCGTGCTTCAGCTTCCCATCCAGCGCCAGGCCTCGCTTCTCCCGGTTGTCAGCAGTGGAGTCAGCGTGTAAACCTTGCAGAAGGTGGAGCTGGGAGGCAGGCAGCTTTCTAAGGCAGGTGGCCTTGGGAGGTAGGCAGCTTTGTAATGCAGGTGGACTTCTTAGGCAACAGTAATCATTTATTCCAGGCAGCTTCTTAGGCAACAGTATCTGTTTATTGCAACAATACCGTTTGTAACAGTAGCAAACAGTAGACCTGACAGTCTCTAAAGTTGTGTCTGGTAGATCTTCTCGGCAAAGAGCCGAGGTGGCGCAGTGGTTAAATGCAGCACTGCAGGCTACTGCTAGATCAGCAGTTCAGCAGTTCAAATCTCACCGGCTCAGGGTTGACTCAGCCTTCCATCCTTCCGAGGTGGGTAAAATGAGGACCCGGATTGTTGGGGGCAATATGCTGACTCTCTGTAAACCGCTTAGAGAGGGCTGAAAGCCCTATGAAGCGGTATATAAGTCTACTGCTATTGCTATTGCTATGAAAGACAGGCAGCTTCAGCCACGGTTGAGCCAACGCGATTCGTAGCTCGTCCCTGAGCAGAGGCGATGGCTTCAGCCAAGGTTAAGCATAGGTTGCCCGTCCCTTTGACTGAAGGAGTCCGTGCCTGTGGATTTTCTCAGGTTGGCTTGATCGGAGGCGAAACCTGAGGCAGTGGCAACTGCTGCTGCAGCTCTGACAGGTCTTCAAAGTATTTTCTGTTCGTGTTTGCTTGGTTGCGTTGCGACTGACTTATTGTTTAGTTTTATTCTTATTCCAGGCTCTGCGGAATCGCGATCCCATCAGCAACTGTCAAATGACCAGCCAATCAGAGAGCTGGTAACAGGGAACATTTGCATATAAA
Organism: Thamnophis elegans; assembly: GCF_009769535.1. Taxonomy (NCBI): domain Eukaryota; kingdom Metazoa; phylum Chordata; class Lepidosauria; order Squamata; family Natricidae; genus Thamnophis; species Thamnophis elegans. The sequence continues at coordinate 42,789,612 of NC_045546.1, forward strand.
CAGTAAGCAGTACTGTTTGCTGTCAGTTTATATCCTGGTGACTTGTTTGTCTGTGTGGGTAGGTCTCAGTGGTTCTTTTGTTGGGCTCTTTACTGATGGCTCTTGATTGGGGTATTGCTTATTTGATTGTTGGTTTGAAGTTAACCTTGGAGTTAATCTATTCTGATCTGGATGCTGATTACTGGTGGAGAGGTGCTGGAGTCTTTTTGTTCTCTTTGGGGCTGGTTGATTGTCTCTTTTGCATAATCTATAGTTGTTAATGTTTATGTATCTATTAATGGCTGATTCTTCAGAGTACCATGCAAAAAAGTCTCATTTCAGTAAAATATAGATGCTAAAATCAAAGTCTGAAAATCTGGTAGGTTGCAACTACCTTCATCATAAAACAACTTTATTTTGGCAAAGAAATTTGAGATTTTATATGGAGAGCCACCCATCTCATTTGAAATAACTCTGGGCAATATATAATAGTCATTGCTGATTAAAAGAAATGGGGAAAAACTGTTTAGAGGGTAATTATTGAATGTGCATATAAAGCTGGACTGTGTTTAATAAAAAAATCTATATTTAATCTGGTTTGTTTGTTTATTGGATTTATATGCCGCCCTTCTCCCAAAGGACTCAGGGCGGCGTACAACATTGGTTATTTTTCAAGGATAAATATTTAGTAATTAAACAGTAATAAAAGTATCAGAATGATACACCCATACACACATATGTACATGGGATTTTTCTACATAAATCCAGACTGTAAAAGCAATATGCAGAATATACTAGATGCTTTGTCTAGTCCTCATACTATTATGGAAGGAGTAGCCCTCACTCCTCCTTCTTTCTACTTTCTCCTATTTTCTTTGACTTTGTATCTTGAATTATCCTTTTAATTCAGCAACTTTTATGTGTCAGAGATGATACTTCAAAAATACTTAAAATAAATACTTAAATACTTAAAAAATATATTTCAACCTGCCCATATTGGGAAAAGGAGGAAATCCAGATGAAAATTGAAGCATTATTCCCATTTATGAAAATGAATACAATAAATATAGGTATTTCCTTTATTATATACTGTTTTAACCCAGAAAATGCAATTAAAACTGGACATTGTACATATTCCAATAAATGCTCAACTTTTTTAAAAATCTGCATTTCCTGTAATTTGGAACTTTCAAACAGATCTCTGAATAGCCAGACATATTACTATACCTGCAAACTTCTCCAAACAGTGTATTTCCTTCCAGAGCTACTGGCAGAGCAGTGCTCACTTGTAGCCAATATAGTGCCTTTGATATACTCAATTGTAAACTCAGTAAATTAAAGACTTGACACATTGGTTAAGTTTTTGGAATACCTGCCCATGTTTATACTGCTAAGTTGATTTGGCCTCCCTCCCCCAAATAGCACTTCTCCATTCATCCATCCTTCCAGCTCTTCTGATATCAGCAAATTTGTGATAAGATTAAAATCCAACAATTCCTTCCATGCTATTTAAATGACTTTTAAACAAGTATTTTTTTCTAATGCAAATTTAAGCTTTTGCTTTCTAGACCTTTATAGCAAATAATGTTGAAATAAAAATAATCCCATCAATCTCTTGAAGAACAAGTCAGTCTCTTGCTGGAGATCATTTAATTCTTTCGTGTCCTACTACCTGAAGAAACTTCATCTTCTGTATTTCTTCAAAACAACCGTTTAAAATAGGTTGGGCTAAAAGTCATGAAGTGAGCTTCTATGGCTGCAGATGGAATAGAAATTGGACCTCTTTGGTGTCAGCCAAATACAATATCCATTGTCCTTGCCCATCCTATTTAATGTTTCAACTGCTTTGTACTCTGAAACTGAGTGTAGCCAAACCCTTCCCTCAGACACCAGAGATCAGGTACACCAGTTTCACCCTCCAGTGGTGGAATTCATTTTTTTTTTTGGAGCATGGCTTGGTTCATGTGCAGGGGAAGGATACTGTAAAATCTCCATTACCTCCCCATTCCAGGGGAAGGTTACTGCAAAATCTCCATTTCCTCCAGATCATCTGGGATTTGGGAGGCAGAGAATAGATGGGGATGGGGCGGGGGTGGGTTTCTCGCCCCGTTCCAATCAGTTCAGTTGGAATGGGGCCGGCGGCATCCTCGTGCACGCGCGCAGTGCACGCATGTGTACTAGCGCCTGTGCGATGCTCCAGCTGCTCCTGGAGGATCGCACAGGCACTGTATGCGTTCTGCGCATGCGTGGAAGCGCAGAACTCGTCAAAACCGGGTAAACGCGGGAAACGCGGGCGGGGTGGATCCTTCAGCATTCCCGGAAGTTACTTACTTCTGGGTTCGCCGACCAACCGGCGAACCCGCGGGGACCACTGCGAACCACCTGAAACCCACCCCTGGGATGGGGCCAGTCAGAGGTGGTATTTACTGGTTCTCCGAACTCTCAAAATTTGCACTACTGGTTCTCCAGAAGTGGTCAGAACCTGCTGGACTCACCTCTGTCACCCTCCCTTACGATATCATGTGATCCTGTCTCTTCAACTTCCTATTCAAGGAGAAGCTGGCAGGGATTCTAAATTCTTCTGAGGTGACAACTGCAATATACCACTATTCAAATTTACTTCATGGCTCCTCAACATAGTATAGAAATGAGAATGAGTATATACTATAATAATGAAATTCAACATGAAGTTAAATTAGAGGGAGGAAGGAAGGCAGGGAAGCAGGCAGGCTTCCATTCCCGTGCTTTTTTGCCCACAGGTGGGTATTTTTTCTTCTGTTTAGGTAAAGAAATATCTCTGACATGATGGCCCAGTGGGGCACAGGTTGCCTAGTACAATCTATATTTTTGAGATATAAATTTTTAATCCTTTGCTCAGTTACCCATGCTGGGATTATTTAGACTCATATGCTAATGAAAATTCTGACTGAGGCAAATTGTTAGATTGTCTGGCTCATTCCTCTAAGAAGGAATCAGATTTCATTCACATGGCTTATTGCAAACTTACTTACCAAACTCTGTGTATGTGGGATTTAAAAAAAGCTTGGACCAAAGTTTAAAAAGATTTAACATGTTGACTTGCAAGAGGACACTTTATAATGTTTCGCTGTCTCTTAATATATTGGTGTATCATAAGACAAAAAGGACATTGATTCTGGTATATCTAGAAATCTTTTCCTCAGTAGTGTTAACAAGGAGTTACAACAATAAATTGTATATCTATTTTTATGGAAATTGAAATAGCTTGCCAGATATATTTGCCCTGGAACGCAGAACCGAAAACCCCTATAATTTTTTAAAAAACATTTTAACTAAAACATCAATTCAAGAAATTCCAAGAAAGTATACTATAACTACTGCTGTGAAAAGCCACTGACCTAACTGGAATTTACATTTTGCAGTTTAGCATTTTTTATTGGAATTGTTGTATCCATATCATATTATTTTTAACACTTTTCCTTTTATATTTTACATTTATAAATGGTTCTTTTTCTTTGTACTATACTATTACCTGACTCTTTGTTCCCATGTTATTTAAACTGCTGGTCTCTTTGCTATAATAAAGCTTAACTATCTATCACATATTTTAACATATTTATTCTCACTAGGATTAAACTTATCTCTTTGAAATAAGTATTTCTTTAAATTCTGAACATCACATTTCAGTATGTATGATTTTGTTATCCCTAAAATAACTTTACTACTTTAAATAAAATCAACTTGCAATTTTCAGTGGTAGAATGCATGCACAATTATCTATACTTGTTGAATTGAATGACTTTGTGGTATAGGTAAAGGTGAGTAACAGTGTAATGACAACATTAGATCTCACTGGAGCCCAAAACATAATTTCCCAGGGCTAAATTTAGAGTTAAATTTATTGCACATCAAAATTAAATTTAAAAAAAGATGTAATGCACAAATTATCATAAAACAAAACTAAAAGCCACCATATTTTCTTGACAATTCTATCATTACTATGAAGAATGTATTGATTTTAAACATCATCAGGACTTAGTTTCATATAATTTGAAGCAAATGAGGTTCATAATTTTTTCTACACCATCCAAAGATAAGCAAAAAATTGCAGGTTAAACACAATCATTATCCCTTGCCTTGCTCTCTCACAAACATAGCTAAATTGTATGCTTTTAAACAACTTTGTAAAACAAATAAGAAAATATCATTACTTTTTATCCAGCATATCCTGAAGAAGTAGCTTTCCTAGAAACATGGAAGGGGTTATAATGTGCAGACCTTTGAAGAAAGTCTATCAAAACTGGATTTGGTCAATGAGAATGAGATCTTGATAGGACTCTATACTGGAAGAAATCTGTCAGGCTATAAAGCTCTATCACAGAGGGCTTCTTATCCTTTGAGATTTGATATTCATAAAGCTTTCTGCACATTTGACCTTGACACTATGCCATATAGTCATGAGGAGATGCTTTCTTATTGCTATGGGTTTGGTTTCTAATGTATGGATTATTTTCTCAAGTGATCCAAACATTATCTTCCTAAGCTTCTTAAGCTTCTTTATATCCTTCAAAGTTTTCTTTCAAGTACTTCACCATTTAACACATATTTTGGGAGCTTTCTTCTTATGACTTGCATCATGATCAGCAGCTCAAAATTAGTTACTTCTCCAAAATCAATTCCATATAGTAGCTCAGGAGTTAAAAGTGTTTGCTGCACATCTATCAGCCAAAGCAATTGCCTTTTCTGTTGGAGCCGAACTCTTAGGCATAGAGATAATTGGATCAACAGCTGGTAAGGATTTTTCCATCTTTTTTTGAGATGGTGCCATCCCAGAGGGTGAAATAGAAGGGGAAGGCAAGACTGCTTCTTATGTTCATGAGGCATATTATCTCCCCCAAATTTAAAAGTTAATAGAAATTGTTTTAATTAACTTTTTTGCTTACCAATTATTTTTAACAAGCAGTCCAGATGTAGTTTTCAACAGCTCACAGAGGGAGAGAGGAAGCAACTGCAGCTCAACATCCTTACTGTAAGCCTTTATTTCTCCTTTCTTCTTCTCTTACTTGTTGGCTAGTTGCAAAAAACTAATTTATACCTATTGGAAATAATTGGTGTTTACATCTAAATCAATATACTATTTCTCATACTGTTAGAATCTCTGAAAAGTATAGAAAATAGTTGCTTGGAAAGGATATTATTTAAAAGTTGCTAAGCTATGTTTTGTTTAATGTATAATTAATGTTTAATTAATCTGCCAATTGACGTGTTTCAGACATAAAGCCACTGCCATTCTTTTAAGAAAAAGGGCATCGGAGGACAATGCTAATGGTTCTACAAGTGTGTGTGGTGGGGCCCGAATGTTTTAACATGGGTTGAATAAAAGCAGTAATCACATTCTCCAACATTTGTCTGGAAGTCCAAAAATACACAAACCTGTCTTACCTTGTTGTTGAAATTGTATCATTACCAGGGAAGTCAACATACAACATAGCAAAAGAACTTACAAAAAAGCTTGGACACAGACAGGAATGAATATTTTATCAGGTTACCACTACAGTATCTCTAGACATATCAAAGACTAATAATAGAAGAAAATGAAATTATGTCTCCATTCAATGTCAAAAGACGAATAGAAAAAGATACATGAAATAAAGAGTAACATCTTCAAAGGAATAAAATTCATAACGGAAAAAGAAAATAACAATCCACTATCTTTCGAGGATATCTTCATCAGAAGAGGCAATTGTGGCAAATTAGAACACAAGTCTATCATAAAACCATTTAACATTAACCCAGAGGTAGATCACTAAGGTAGCAACCAAATGTCTCACAAGAATATGCGTAATAACATTATTCAGATTAGCAAAAACATACTGCAGCATCACAGAACACCAGAAAAAGATAAAAGGTCACCTATGCAGCATCTTCCAACAGAATGGATACTGACACAATTTAATCAAAAAGTGCCTGATCATTCAAACCACACACAGTACAACTAGCACAAGCTACAAAAATGATAATACTGCCATAAGTCAAAAATATCTCAGAAATAATGAATAGACTATTATAGCCACATGCAATGATCACAGAACACAAATCAACTAACCTCTCCTCACCCCCACCCCCAAAATTAACATTTTAAGTAATTCAAAAGACCCAGCAATCCAAGGGCGGGGGAATCAGGAGTCATTAACAACATATAGTGTAAGGAATGTAATAGCCACTATGTAGGTCAGGCAGAAGATTATCCAAGTGCACCCATCAAATCAAAAGCCACAATGAAAACTTCTTAATTTCACAGTATATGGACAGACTTAACCATAGTTCAGATGAGAAACTGTGAGTATCCTAGAGCAAGCTAAATCCAAAACTCTGGATAAACTGGAAAAGTGACACTCAGACAAATCAGTCATCAACAAGGAACATAGAGATAAACAACATTTAAACACCATTCAAAATAAACTATAATAAAGCTTAACAAGGAACAAAAGACCAGTACTTATGTATATTCTACAGCAGTGTACACTGAGATAAACAGGGATTAAAACTAGGATTAACATTGTACAAATAATCAAGCAATAAACAATACCATAATCAAGGAACTACCAATTTAGACAAACAAGAAGTAAATAATAGCCTAATTCAGGAATTGCTAGGGAGAAAGCCAGACCCTGACCAACTCCAGCAGAGCAACACACTTTATGAAAATAGAGAACAATCATTTTCCCTTCTAGAACTGAAGATGTTGGGTAATGAAATGTCTGCAGGACAACAACCAAACTCACAAAGGACCAAGGAACATTAGTCAACAATTCTGCTGTCTTCAGAGTCTCTGTGTCAGCTGAGAATTTTCTGACTACTTAAAGTCTGTGCATTTAAGTATGTCTACGCATTTGCTAAGTTGAAAAAGATGAAACAAGAAGTTATCTACCATTTTTCAGAAATATAGTAATATGAATGTTTGCTCTTATATATTCAAGTCCTTTAATTTCCAGATGGAGTAGAATTTCTCCAAGCAATATCTAGAGACTGGAGATGTTTTCCTTTCCCTTTTTCTTTTGTAATTCTTTTGGTTGCAGTTGAATTGAACTATGTACCACTATCCAATACAGAAAGGGTTATTTACTCACCACAATGCAGAACTGATTTGTAAACAGGGTGTCCAGAATGCCACTGCCTTTTACAGCTCCAAGGACATTTATTTTGCCCAATCCTATTAATATTTATATGTAGCATCCAAAACTAAAGTTATTCTCACAGTTCTGGAACAGTTATTTCAAAGTAACCAGAAGATTTTGCCAGAAGTGATTGTATGCATGAATATGGCATGTGTTTCAATTTTACTTAGTTCAAAACATTTGAACCATTCTAAGAAAGGCAGAATCATCAAAATAAATATTTTTTTTTCTTTCTTTCATGGAAAATACAATAAGAATGAGATTGGACAAATCCTAAAGCATCAAATTGTAGACAAAATAAGCAGCATAACTCAAGGAGAAGAGTGCTTTACTTTAGTTTGTGAATTTGGATGGAAAAGGGTAAAGAAGACTGCTGTGAATTGTCTATGCTCAGTCCTCCATGAAAAACAAACATAACAGGATCCAAAACTCTGTGTGTGTGTGTGTGTGTGTGTGTGTGTGTGTGTATACCAAATCAAAATTACTGTTCTATAGATTTTCTAATCAACATGTGTAAGATATGGAGGGAGTCACATGCTGCTTCCACAAGCTGCTTTTCCTCCTCCCATGTGCTCAAGTTACCATGAATGAACATCTATGAAATGCTACAGAGTCAGCACAGCAGTCAGTTCAAACTCACTGCCTGCAGCCAATTGAAAAGAACCATTCATTATTTTGTTGAGGTCATATAATTATTTTTTTGTTGTTGCTGCTTAGTTGAGCAAAAACTTTACAATTTTTTAAAAATCTTTCTTCCTTTCTGTCTTTTATTGGTTCAGTACATAAACTGAGATTAAACAAATTTCACAGGCATTCTAGTACAAAAACAAACAAGAAAAGGCAGTTCAGCTAAATTGCTTCAGGAGCACTCTGATCAAATCACACATTACAGGAACTGCAGATTAATCAGAATCTTTATTTGAACAAAGCAGCATTTCAGCATCACTATATGCTGTGCTGTGTCTGAGCTGTTTGAAAGAATCATACTAAGTAAAATCTTATTAATATTTTTGTGGCTCTTTTTTCAGGGTATTTTTAAAACATAATAGTGTTTGCTTCTAATGTAGTCTTTAACTTACTTAAACCCATTAATTTCAATTGATTAAAGAAAAGGTGCATTGCGTTCTTGCAGTTGATAACCATGCAGGTGTAAAACAATATGTGACAAGTGACAATATAATGATACCACAAAGGTAATCCTCAATTTAAAACCATTTGTTTAAGGACTGTTCAAAATTACAACAGTAATAAATAGACATGACCAGTTTTCACATTTAGGAAATGTGAAGCATCCTCATGGTCACTTAACAACTGTGGCAAGATAGGTTGTAAAATTAGGAACAACTCACATAACAACTGTCTTGCTTAACAGTGGAAATTTTGGGTTCAGTTGTGTAATCATAAGTCAAACTACCAGTATTAATTGTACACTTCAATGATTTGAAGAGATACAAATAGGTGTTTATTTTGCTTACCAATAGTTTGAAATGTGCTCTGACTCAACTCTGAGTGACTAGAGGTTTTTGGATTCTCTGGCAATAAAGACTTTCTATCTTTGGTTCTAGATGGAGTAATACTGCCAGACCCAGTGTACATTCTCCCCCCTCCCCCTAGACTCACCTCTCCTGGTCAAAGAGCAGGTGGCAATCAATGGTATCAGAAACATGGTACTACTATGTGAATTGCACAGGCTCTTGTTGTGTTTCTGGGTGCAATTCAAAGTATTGGTTATTGTCTTTAAAGTCCTGCATGGCATGGGATTGGTTACATAAGGAAGTGTCCTTTTTTCAATAGTTTTTATTCTCCAATTAGCTCCCATGGATCCCATCAGCCAAAGAATATTGGCTGGAAGGAATCTAGAAATACCAGTAGGTCATCTATGCCTGAGAAATTTCTCCCTTCAGAGATGAATGGTCTCAATCCTGTTGGCCTTTAATAATTTAACTGTGTATCCAGGCCTTAGATGCTGAATATGTTAAGGGCCTCATTTCTTGGGTTTAGTGTTAACTGGTTAATTATCTATGCTGCTGTATGAAATGTTTTTAAATGTTTATTGTTTTTAGACTTTTAAGCTGTCCACTTGGTTGAAATGGACAGTCATATAAATTGAATGAATGAATGAATGAATGAATGAATGAATGAATGAAGAATAGTAGCTTTTCTTCAAATGATCTTCTAAAGCAACAGTGGTCAGACATAACAGAAAAGGTACCTGGTAGCCTTCAAATTATAGCCAATATATAGCCAATATAAACTTGCAAATGATGATACAAGAATATTATTTTCAAATTAAGTATTTCAAATAGCAGATGTATATATCAAAAGAGCTGATTAAGCATTAAAAAGAGACACATTTCAAACAATTGAACAGCTGGAATTACAAAGTGCCATATATACACTTAGCTTGTTCTTCATGTGGCAGAGTTGCTGTTCTTTAAAGATGTTACAGCAGATAAAGAAGAAGAATGTTACTGCAGATAAGATAAAATGTCTTCTGTTAATAAAAGAGATAGGGATAATTGAAGAAACGAGAACATGATTTCCCATCCAGCAGTCTCCTTAAATAATTCTTTCTACAAAGGCTATTGGTGAGTGTCAGCCTCTAAACAGACAATGTTAAAATGAATTTGTCACCAAATTGATCACCAAATTGTCCAACAGTTTATCAGCAAGTTGAAAGAATTGCTATAGATATCTGCTTTTCTTCTATGTGCACAGTGGAGCTGCTATGGAGTGGCTAATATTTCAATGATCCATATTGTTAATTGTTACTCTTTTTCTTTTTTAAGTAACAGCTATTTGGTTATCAGTTGCAGTAAGTATGAGTTGCAAGACATTTATACTCTGAAAAATATTCATGCAACAAAAGATGGATGGAGAAGGAGGCAAATAATTGGAAACATACTTGGATTACCCAGAGAGTTTTTTTGTTTAAGAGCTATGACCTATTCTCTTGTCTGGGGTATTATTATGGATGATTTTAAAATATAGCCTACGCATTCAGTCTTTTTTCAGAAAGAAATGCTGCTACTATCATTTTTAAATTTATTATATAAAATAATTGATGTGCAATACAAAAGTAGTTTCCCCTTACTAGAAAAGAAATAATAATAGCTAAAGTGGCAAGATAAATTTGTATTGTAAAAGCAGTTTACAAAATGGTTTGTTAATAGTAACTAATCAGGATAAAGAAAATATTGAGCTTGTGAACAATATTTCTAGCGGTGGGAGGAGATTGTAATATGAATAAAATGATAAAGAAAAAAAAATCTAAAGCCAGCATTATTACATGATTACTGAGGAACTAGAACTCCAGAGCTGAAAAATATATGAAACATTTAGTTATTATTTGTATAAATCTAATGATCTTTTTTTCTTCATGTATATATCAGTTCTAGTCTCATTTAAGGGGATGGATATCCAATAAACAGTGAAACAGAAAAATCAAGGTGCAATCTATTACAAATATATGTAAATAAACAATATCTCTAAACATGGAATTAGTGTAAGTATTATTAAAATACTATAGGGTCACAAAATGTTGCATGTATTGATCTTACCATGCCATCCAATCTTAAAGCAGTGCTTAAGAAAGAAAGGTAAAATAACATTTTCTTCCATTTTGATGATACAAATACATGCATTATGAGCAATTTTATAAAAGGAGAACATTTGTAGAACTACTCTGATTATTCATGAATTTAAGTTAGCACATTAATTTTGAGCTTTACTTGCCAGATGTGGTATCATGAATTTCCTACCATAATGCAAATTGGTGCCTCAAGGTTTGATTATTACTTGTTGCTTTAGGGAAGGAAAATAATGAATAAAAGGCCCAGATTTTCAATGCTTGTATCTCTATAGACATCCATATCTGAAAATGTGTCGAATTTAGAAGCCACAATTTTTCCCTTCATAAAAATTTAACTGCTAATAATCTATTGAAACCCTGTGAATCACAGTAGACATGCAAAGTCAAGGGCTTTTCATATTTACTCAGGCAATGTGTTCTATTTACTTCCACTGTATAAATTATAATGAGAATGAATACCATGTGTATATCAAGAACATTATAAGTTGGAAAATAATTGTTTAAAATACCAATAACAATGGTCTTGACCAGTTTCGTATTAACCAATATCACATTAATTTTTAATTAACTCAATCACAGTTATACATTTTTCTGCTTTGAAACCTATAATATATGCATTAATATAGCATCCAAATTTGACCTTAAGGCAGCAGGTTAGAAACAAGGAGACTTCTATTTATCTTATTGCTTAGTATGAAAGCTGTCTGGGTGACATCACTTTGTCTCAGTCCACATCATCACACTCAGAAGACAGGTGGGTCAGTCAATTTCTATTGCAACCAATGCATAACACTTGGTTAATCTGAAGTGAAGTGAAGTGATCTGGACTAGGAAAATGCTAGAATTTTAAAGTTAGCCAAACCTTTGTATGTTAACCTGCAGGCAGTGATTGTTACAATAAACTGTGTAAATATATATAGTGGTATTGCTGTTGTTATTGTTGTTAGTTTCGAACGCGTGTCCAACCCATCGTGACCCCATGGAAAATGTTTCTCCAGGCCTTCCTATCCTGTACCATCTTCTGGAGTCCATTTAAGCTCACGCCTACCATTTCAGTGACTCCATCCAGCCACCTCATTCTCTGCCATCCCCTTTTTCTTTTGCTCCCAATCTTTCCCAGCATTAGGCTCTTCTCCAGCGAATCCTTCCTTCTCACTAAATGGCCAAAGTATTTGTGTTTCATCTTCATGATCTAGCATTCTAAAGAGCAGTCAGGGTTGATATCCTGACTGGTTTGATCATCTTTAAGTCCAAAAGACTCACAGGAGTCTTCTCCATCACCATATTTAAATGCCTCAATTATTTGGTGCTCAGCCTTTCTTATGGTGGTAGTACTGTAGGATTTTACTAAAAGAGGCAGAAGATATGTCCAACACTAGACTTCAGGTTAGACTTGGAAATTAACAAGATGGAGAGAGGATTTAGATGTTAGCATGAATAGGAGAAATCAGGTAATTTAGCACAGTTTGAGATTAGCAGGTAAAATAGAGCCCGCAGAAAAATGAAAAATTGGGATTTTTTTTCTTTAAAGGACAAGTCTTCTTTGCCCTAAAGATCTAAGAGGATTTTAAATTGGAACACACTATAGAATATGTGGAGTTGTAGAATGCAAAATATAAAAAATAAATCATAAACTGAGTGGTGAAAAGCAGACTAGGAACTTACCAGCTTTAGCTACAGCAGATTAAGAAAAGTAAAAATGAGGTAAGAAGTTAACATAAGAAAGCTACCTGGAATAGTAAGAGATTAATTAGACATAAAAATATTTAAGTATGGTACAAGTTGTTAATAACAGCAATCAAATCCAGGAATTTTCAGGGCCAGGTAAAGGGGATAGGGTGCTGAAAGGTAACTGTTAAGAAAAAGTAAAACAAGTTGAATTTCTAATAAAATTGAGTTTTCATGACTAAAGCTAGCTATATCCTTCCTTCCTTCCTTCCTTCCTTCCTTCCTTCCTTCCTTCCTTCCTTCCTTCCTTCCTTATTACTATTAGTAGTTGTTTGATTGTGGTAAACAAACAAGTCAACAGTTAACAATCCAAACAAAAACCACCAAAACAGCTCCCACCAACAGCTCCCACTGACAGAAGAAGGCACTTGAATATAAATTGAAAGCAAGCCTCACTTCCATCTATCACTGTTATCTAGTTTTGGAAAATGAAACATCTGCAAGAAAGCAACCATACTCAGAGAATATCAGGGATCCCTCATTTCAACTCTGAGTTACAAATATATCATCTATCGGTTAGTCTTCTATCTGGGATTAATCTTGTTGCAGATAATTACTATTATTTTAATGTAGATAACATAGTAGAACTCCAGTAAAAGAGAATATATGTAGCCCATGGTTGAACTATAGAACTCTCTATTGCTCTCAGAAATTTCATTATGCACCTAGATAGCATCGTCAGTAGAAGTGAATGTGAGGTTTGCGCCCTTTTTATGTATGTTGCTTGACAGTTTGGTGAGGGTATGGTTTTCTCCTTGGTAGTTCCTTGATTAGGGTATTGTTTTCTACTTTATTCTTTGTCTGATATTAATCACTGCTTATTCAGATGTTGGCTGCTGAGGAGAATGTGTTCAACACAGTAGTAGTAGCAGTTTTACTGTTCAGTCATATCCAGCACATGGTAACTTGTTTTCCATGTTACTCTGTCAAGCACAGCTTATTTTAGTTGTTGGATTCTCTTTTTCTATTAGCTTTGGTCGTATCAATCTAGTGTGTTATTTGCTTGCCTATTCTTCTTGTTCCACTAACCATTCCCAGCACCATTGACTTCTCCAATGAATTTGCACATGCGAAATGACCTAAGTAAATCAGATGTAGTCTTGTAGTTTTGGCTTCTTGTGATGCTTCTGGTGTTATACAAATCAGCTCATTCAACAGAATTGTTATTTAACTTTAGTTTAATTAAGATAATACAGTAAAATTGCTTTTTCATTAATTAATGAAACTGGAAGGAGACAAGTACTTATTAGTTCTCCATGCAGCAGATGTGGTTGAAGGATATTGGATAAGAATTAGATAAGAAAGTAATGGGGTTTCTATAGAATGCAAACTCAGGGCCAGTTACAATGGGGGGAAATATGCTATGCAAATAAACTACACAAATAAAAAGTCCTTTACCAGTTGTTTTGAGTAAAAAAATAGAAATTGTACTCAGATCAGGTCATCAGCAGATGACACAGAATTGTGCAGGGGGAAAAAAAAGCAAAATTGTCTATCATTGTAGGAGTGGAAATCAATGTTATATTATATTGCATTAAAGAGAGATCCCATAAAGTAGAATCATTGAAAGATTTCATTCTTTGACCCTTCAAAATCTTTGATCAATTCTTTCATGAAATACTTTTGAGGAAATTTGGTCATACAAAGTTATAACATTTTATGGTTCGGTGAGTTGTTAAAGATCTTAAATCAGAAGTTAAGAAAAAGCACACAGATTTTACAATGAAGAAAAAGAACATGTGCAATGTAACAAGACAGCATTAGCATACTTGGAATGTGACAAAATTATGCATTTTGATTTTTTAAAAAAATATATAGAAAATAATATTTCATACAAAAGTTCTTTAAAATATAACTATATACAGGAGCATATTCCTAGCCTAGTAATTTCAGAAAGAGTACGGTTAGCTAGGATACAGATTGCTTTATTGAAACATGGTAGAAAATCTATGAATTCTCACCAATCTCAAAGGGGAAATAAAAGGAAATAAGATGTGTTATGTGTTTGAATAGGCTTAGCACATCCGAAAGACTGGGAAGCAGGGAGGCAGGAAAGCAGGCTATTCAGGATTAATACAAAAATATTGTTCAAGCCTGGTGTTCAAGCCACTTTTGTGACATTATTCTCCTAAGTAAAAATTTCCATGGCTGAGAATGTTCACATCCTTGAAATGTATTTATTAACCTTTGCCTTAAGGAAAAATATTGGTTCCAAGAAAATGCAGTATCTTCTCTGAACATAGAATGGACAAAAGCTCACATTTGCAGTTATGCAAATGCTGTCTTGTCTTGATAATAACAGCTTCACTTGACCAGGACTTCATCAGGGCAATTTCCTAAATGATCAGATAAAATGTATTGCCATATGACTAATTAGTTCTTCAAAGTTCTAAAAATTCTAGGAAATACTTATTTGCAATCCCTATCTATGCATCTTAGTAATAAATTTACCAAGCTTTCTCCTCAACCACATTTGAGAAGGTTGAAATATTATAAGGATTATGAAATAGCATAGTAGGTTATATGCTGGTAAATAAATTTACCCAATTTCACATTCTTGATTACTAGAGTTCATTTCTTATTAAATTTGTTGGCTGCATGAACTATCTGTTCAAAGAAATTGTGCATAATAATTTATTATTGTCGTATTGATTAATTGAAAAAAAATGTAATGGATCATACAAATTTTGGTCAAATATAATAGTTTGAGCAGAGGGAAAATCAAATGTTTTCAACTTTTTTCCTCTTTTACCATTTTCAATATATTTTAGGGAAAAAATCCATCATGTATAATGTGTGTATGTGTGTGCGCGCATATGGGGAGATTTGTATAGCTAATTATCTAGAAATGATAAACCACTTCTGAATTGCAGTTAAGAAAACCACATGCATACAGTCAAAGACTTAAGCTTGACTTGAGAGTATCCCTACTTTTCAATATAATGGAAAAACAATTCTACTCTCAAGCGTACCAAGATTTGTTTCCATAAAGATCAGCATTAAGGAATTTCAAGAGCTGAAGATAGAAAAAAAGTCATTAAACAAAATGCTTTAGTTTTATAGCAGTCTGGCTGGTACTTTAATTTTTTCAAGTTGCCTTAATCAGGTTTTTATTAATCAGTTATTGATCAATGGATTAATATAGCTGATCAACATTTTAAGAGGTCAGTTAAGTTAGTAATTCAAGGTCATTTTACTTAAGAATACCATGAAAAATTCTAATAAATCAATTAATAACAAGGACAAAATTGATGGTGATGTATTGAACAGATGCTACTTACAGTTTTACTTTCAAAGTTCAACAGTACTTGTGTTAAACTGTTTTAAACATTCATATTCATATTCAGGTGTACACTGTATTTTCATCAATTAATCCCTAACATTTTATATAAAACTGCAAATCAGCAACATTAAATTAACTAAATATATCAGTATCAAATTAAAATAATTAAAACTATCATTAAAATAATTCTAGGGGAAAAGACAATATAATGCTTTTGTTGGAACATAAAAACTGGACAATTCAAATAAATTTTGAAACACAAAAGAGTAGATGCCAAATGAAACCCACCATGGATAAAATCAGTATGAAAAGCCTTCCATAGTTATGATATTTCTTAGATATTTGATTTGTTTTTAAAAAATGTTAATAATTACTGCACTGGGTAGAAACATATATTAAAATTAATTTTCAAACTATAATATCATAGGTTGGCATTAAGCATTGTTAGGACACTCATTCCAAAACATAGACTAGAGACAATATGGCAGGCATCCTCAAACATACGGCTCATGGGCCAGATACGGCCTGCCAATGCAAAGTATTGGGCCCATAGAATGGTGGGATGAAAAGCAGCTGCCAGCTTAATACAATAGCAGAGTTGGAAGGGACGTTGGAGGTCTTCTAGTCCAACCCCCTGCCTAGGTAGGAAACCCTATACCATTTCAGACAAATGGCTATCCAACATCTTCTTAAAGACTTCCAGTGTTGGGGCATTCACAATCTGGAGGCAAGCTGTTCCACTGATTAATTGTTCTAACTGTCAGGAAATTTCTCCTCATTTCTAAGTTGCTTCCCTCCTTGATTAGTTTCCACCCATTGCTTCTTGTTCTATCCTCAGGTGCCTTGGAAAATAGTTTGACTCCCCCTTCTTTGTGGCAACCCCTGAGATATTGGAACACTGCTATCATGTCTCCCCTAGCCCTTCTTTCTATTAAACTAGAGATACCCAGTTCCTGCAACTGTTCTTCATATGTTTTAGTCTCCAGTCCCCTAATCATCTTTGTTGCTCTTCTCTGCACTCTTTCTAGAGTCTCTACATTTTCTACATCATGGCAACCAAAACTGAATGCAGTATTCCAAGTGTGGCCTTAACAAGGCATTATAAAGTGGTATTAACACTTCACATGTTCTTGATTCTATCCCTCTGTTTATGCAGCCTAGAATTGTGTTGGCTTTTTTGGCAGCTGCTGCACACTGCTGGCTCATATTTAAATGGTTGCCCACTAGGACTCCAAGATCCCTTTCATGGTTACTATTGTTGAGCAAGGTACCACCTATACTATACCTGTGCATTTCGTTTTTGTTGCCTAAATGTAGAATCTTACTCTTTTCACCATTGAATTTCATTTATTGGATAGTGCCCAATGTTCAAGTTTGTCAAGATCCTTCTGTATCTTTAGCCTATCTTCTGGAGTATTGGCTATTCCTGCCAGCTTGGTGTCATCTACAAATTTGATGAGTTCCCCATTTATTCCCTCATCCAAATCATTGATGAAGATGTTGAAGAGTACTGGGCCCAAAACAGAGTCTTGGGATACTCCACTTCATACTTCCCTCCATGAAGATGAAATTCCACTGAGGACCACACGTTGAGTGTGGTTGGTCAGCCAGTTACAAATCCATCTGGTGGTGATGCTGTCTAACCTACATTCTTCCACTTTATCTAGTAGTAGGTTATGATCTACCTTATCAAATGCCTTACTGAAGTCCAAGTAAAATATATTGACGGCATTCTTCTGGTCACATTATCAAAGAATGCAATAAGATTAGTCTGGCATGATCTGTTTTTGACAAACCCAAGTTGGCTTTTGGCTATTACTCTTTTTGCTTTTAGGTGTTCGCTAATTAGTTGCTTGATTATCTTTTCCAGAATCTTCCCTGGTATTGAGGTCAGGCTGATAGGTCTGTAGCTTCCTGGATCTGTTTTTTTCCCCTTTTTTGAAGATGAGAACCACATCAGCTCTTTTCCAGTCCTCTGGTAGTTCCCCGGTGCTCCAGGATCTCTGAAAGTTATAGTTCAGTGGTTCTGAGATCTTGTTTGCCAGTTCCTTCAGAACCCTGGGGTTTAATCCATCCTGTCCTGGTGATTTGAACTTGTCTAGGGTAGACAAGTGCTCACTTACCATTTTCTTCCCTATTTCAAATTGTGTTCCTAAACTTTTGTGGTGCTGTTTTGATAGGTTGGACTGTTTTATCCCTTTGTGTAAAAACAGATGCAAAATATGAGTTAAATACTTCTGCTTCTTCCTGTTGCTTGTCATCTTCTTGCCACTTTCTCCCAGCAATGGACCAATTCTTTCTTTAACTTTTTCTTGTTTTAACATGTTGGAAGAAGCTTTTTTTTTGTTATTTTTTACTTTTGGGGCAAGCCTTTCTTCATTGTGAGTCTTAGCTTTCCTCACTTCATCTTTACATGTTCAGGCTATTTGCTGATCTTATGCCTTAGTTTCCCCCCCCTTTCCACTTTTATACTTATCTTTTTTGTCTTTCAATTTGTCAGAGAGTTCTTTATGCAGCCATGCTGGTTTCTTTTGGGAGCTGTTATTTTTCTTCTTCATTGGTATTGTGCTAGACTGGTCTTTTATAATCACATTTTTCAAAATTTCCCAAGCTTCTTGAGTTGTTTTCCCCTTGAGGATTCTCATCCATGAAATTTTTCCCAAGCTCTCTCTAAGTTTATTGATATTAGCTCTCTTAAAGTTCAAGACTCTAGTTTCACTTTTTACTACTTGTGTTTGCATAATGTTGAATTCCAATATTGCATGGTCACTTGCCCCCAGGGTTCCTGTGGTTTCAACACCTTCTATCATTTCCTCTCTGTTAGTGAGAATTAAGTCCAATATGGCTGATCCTCGTCTTCCCTTCTCTACTTTTTGGGAAACAAAGATTTCTGCTAGGTTTGTTAGGAACCTGTTGGATCTTCCACTTGGTGCAGAGTTTGTTTCCCAGTTGATGTCAGGGTAGTTAAAATCCCCCACTACTATTGTGGTGTGCTTCCTACATACCTTAGTTAGCTGACTAGCAAAAAGTTCATCTACTTTCTCTGCTTGGTTGAGTGGCCTTTAGTATAGACTTATGGCAATGTCATTCCCCCCAACCTTTAATATTGACCCAAATGCATTCAAGATAGTTCTCATCATTGTTGTGCTCTATTTCTGTAGAGAAGTAATTATTTCTTATATATAGTACAACTCCACCTCCTCTTTTATTTGGTCTATTTCTTTTAAATAATTTAAATCCTTCTAGCTGTATGTTCCATTTGTGGGTTTCATCCCACCAAGTTTCTGTAATGGTAACAATATCATATCTGCCCTCTTTTACTTGAATTTCTAATTCGCCCTGTTTATTCCTCATACTCTGCATTGGTGTATAGACATTTGAGTCCAGTTTGATTGACCCTTTTTTAACTGTCTACATACTTGTGTTATGCCTGACTACCCCTATTTTATCGCCACTTGTATGATTATTGCACATGTGGCACTCACTATTAAATGCTTGGCTTTGCTTGACAGCTGGAGCGATAATCTTACCCACAGAAACATCTGTGTTACATGCACTGATAACCCTATGAATTTAGATTGCTGGGGACAGAAATGTTCTGTATCAATTAATTGTGTCCCCACTGTTCAGTTTATATGTTTATCCAGAAAATCTGTGAATTTAATGCCAAGTAACTCAGTCCCTTTCTTGGATGGGTGCAAACCATCTCTTTTGTATAGTTGGACCAGCTGCAGACATGACTAATAAAACCAAAGCCCTCTCTTTTACACCACTCCTTTAGCCACCCATTAAACTCTGCTACACACTGGCCCTTCCCTTTTGTTCCTTCTATACTGGTAAAACCTCTGAAAAGATAAGCCTACAACCTATACTACTAAATTCCTAATCCAAGCTCTGGAAATCGTTCTTCAAGTAATCATTCTTCTTGTAAAATAGTGCTTTAAAAGTCTTTAAAAACAGCCTTTCAGATGTTTTTCAC
Organism: Thamnophis elegans; assembly: GCF_009769535.1. Taxonomy (NCBI): domain Eukaryota; kingdom Metazoa; phylum Chordata; class Lepidosauria; order Squamata; family Natricidae; genus Thamnophis; species Thamnophis elegans. Next base: position 42,809,330 of record NC_045546.1, read on the forward strand.
AGCCAGGGTCAGTGGTGAGTAGGGAAGGGGCTGCTTTTAAAGTAGCACTTTAAAAGAAGGTAGGTGAGTGGGGGACACATCTCCATATCCCCTAGCTTTTTCAAAATTAGCTGAAGATGGCTAACACTAATTCAAAAGCAACTGTAGTATAATGTCTGAAGGAGAATTCACCTACTGCTTTGATTATTCCTATACATAAAGTATATCCACCAGATTGGTTGCTTCACAATTTTGGTAGATATTCATGTGTGTATATACCACAGGTGGGATTCAACTGTTAATTGCTTATGCAGTTTGAAAACTGGTTAAAAATAAAGTGCAAGAGAGCCCCCCCTCCTTTAGTTAATAGCTCCACTTAACAGTTGCAGCTGGAATGCAGCCGATACATGTTGAATCAAGTCAATAAAACAGAAACTGACAGGATTAGGGTAGGGAAACCCATCAATCACCCAAGTAGGGATGGGATTAAACTCTTCCCTTCAGGAAAAAGGACAATATTGCAAACATTTTCATTATAAACAGTATTAAGCAACACTTCTGTGATCAGCTGATAGCTCCTGGAGATTCCCAAGACCTTTTATAGCTGCTGCAATGTTGCCGCCTCTTGTATCTTCCTGGGGGGAAAGATACAGGAGGGGACAATGATGCAGCTTAATCATATATGTTTAGTGCATGTGTGGTCCAGCCAGCTGTATTGCTTTTGCTGTGAAGCAACCAATTTAGAAATAGAATAATAAAGTTGGAAGGGTTAATGGCTTTTAGCAGCACACCCAGGCTTTCAATTAGCTTGAGCAGCTGCTCTTAGTTTTCCTCTCAGCTGCTGCATTTGCTTTGGGGTTGACTTTTTAAAAGAAAGAGAATGGCTGTTTTAAGTTTTCTGCATTGTTTTAGTGGTGCCTGGCACTGTCATTTTGGGGTGTACTTCAGTGGTGGGTTGCAGGTGGTACGCTCCGGTACAGGCGTACCAGTGTCTGCCAGGAGCACCAGGTACTGTTCTGATATGGTGCTCAGGAGTGCCCACCCATCTGCCTAAGCTCCTTACCTGTATTTGAGCTCTTTGGTGCTTCCGCACGGAGTGTACAGTGCATGCGCAATGCTCTGTCGAGCACCTGGAACATCACAGAGGCATTTTGGAGGTAAGAACACATGTGCACACTGCATGTGTGTGAGCGCATGCTGCACGCATGCATGTGGGAAACTCCAGGGCCCATTGCACCGTACCGGTTGCACCGGGATCCGGAACCCACCACTGGTGTACTCCCTCACTCTTTCAAAGCCTCTAATGATGGAGCACCCACAACTTCTGAAGACAAGCTTTCCATTGGTTGATTTATCTCACCCTTAGTAAACTTCTCCTTAGTCCTATGTTACTTCTCTTTTTGGTTAGTTTCCATCCATTGTTTATTGTTGTGTCTTTTGGTGCTTTGGAAAATAGATTGACTCCCTCATATTTGTAGGAGCCTCTCAAATCTCCTGACAGAACAATTAATCAGTGGAACAACTTGCCTCCAGAAGTTGCAAATGCTTTAACACAAGTGTTTAAAAGAGATTTGGCAATCATTTGTCTGAAGTCGTGTAGGGTTTCCTACACCACTTCAAGCAGGGGGTTGGAATAGAAGACCTCCTAGCTCTTTTCCATTCTGTTATTTATTCTATTCTATTCTAAATATTGGAACAGTGCTATTTTATTGTGTGTTGGCCTAAGGAGAAATTTCCTAAGGGTGAAACAAATCTAGTTAGCCATGTCCCCCAGTCACATAACCACCTAGCCTTCCCCCCCACCAGCCTGGCCCTCCCAACAGTATGAGGGACTGTGAATTGTCCCCCTGTTCAAAAGGTTTGAGGATCCCTGTAAATGGTAACAAATCATGATCAACAAATTTGACTGGTATCCCACTTCCATGAGATTGGCTAGTTTGCATTCATGAAGATTAATGACATGAATTTTTCAGGCTTTGATTTCTTGCAATCAATGAATGGTATATACACCTATATCTTATCCTTCCCTCCAAGGAAAATAATAGTGATTTCTTTGCATTCCATAGAACAGTAATCCAGTGATCCATATAAAGAATTTAGTTCTTACTTAATAATGGCTTTTATAGGAAGGGCCATGTGCTTTGGTTTAGTATATTTCAAATTCAGAAATATCATTTGCATTATTGATACTAGCATTTTTGTGTTAAAAGGTTAAAAAAAGTATGCATTTACAGTATATTGCTTGAATCTAGCTTATAAATCATCATGGAAATTGCATACAGTGCAATAGCAGCAGCAAAAGAGAGTTAATCCTGCAAGTTTTTCTGCTTCTCATCTTGTGATTTTCCTTTCTACATGTCCACAGAAACTTATTTTTTAGTGTTAGCCTTCCTACAGTGGAAACAAGGTTGTTGTGGCCTCATTCCTTATGGCCCACACAATTTATTTGCACTGCTTGAAAATCCTCCCATCAATCCCAAACATCAGCCAACAATAGACTAAAAGGAGGAAGACTGACCAATTGTATATGACTGTGGTTAGTGGGAGTTGCTTAAACACATGTTATTATGTTAATAGCTGATTAACTGTATGCTCTGTATCTCTGTATGCTATAATATACTGTAGAAAGGATAACCATTTGAACTTTTACAACCATATGAGGCTGTTCAAGAATGCTTGATAGATTAACTCTTAGTAGCTCCATCAAATCTACACATCTGCACAAATACAAATAATGCCAGCTCATATAAGTATATTATAATGTCAACTTAGTATAGAGAGCAATATCACAACTTACATAATATACTCGGGCTGATTTATTTAAGATTGAACTCTGATTATTCTTCCATTTACTTCATATTCTACCAAAGAGTGTGAAGTTGGGTGGGGATTTTTTTCATTAACAGATTCATTAAAGTCAATTATACTCTACTTTATCACCAATGATTAGAAGTAGCATTTGTCCTGGTTATCACATTTCTTTTGAATTTGTATTCCTTTCAGGGAACACTTTTCACATCTGTATTCCTAGCCATCGCATATCTTTACTACATGCATTAAAGTTGCCAGAATAGAAGTGAGAAAGAAGAATTGTTGACAATCACTCCTGACCATACTAGACAACATGTATCTTTGTGCAATAATGTCAGGTCCTCCAACTAACTTTGTTGCTCTTTGTTCCATTAAGGCTGAAGCAGCAGAAAAGATTTAAGAGGGAATGGAAGTAGCTAGTTAAATAATGCACAATTCATGTACAAAGATACAAACAACAACATGTTTTTATTGAAAAATAAAATAGGGATCATATGTGAGATGAGTGGCCATTTTATAAATAGATTTAGTGAAATAAGTTCTTCAAATTTTTAAGTATCTCCAATTTGAAAGCATTTGTATTTCCTAGTATAGATATCTCTTTTTTTCCCCAAAGTTGCAATCTTATATTTTACAAGCCATCTGTCGAATATGTCAAAATTTAGTTGGATTCCTTTATTTCTTTTTTCTCCTTTATTGGTTCTCTTTTTTCCCTAGCCTCCATATATGTTGATCTTTCTTTTTTTCTAAAAAAAATAATTGTTGAAAAAAAGGAAATTGGCTTAGATACAGAAAGCCTCAAAATTTTCAAGGGAAAAATAGAATAATGGGGAAGGGAATCTTGCATGTTAGATCATTTTACTTTGTTTTCCATGATGAATATTATAATTTAAAACTCTTTCTCCACTTTACATTTGAATAATGTATATGCTTATGAAGAAAAATTTCAGGATTTTCTTTCATATATTTCATCAGGACATATATTGTTTCAAAATATATCTATTATTTAAGTAATGATTTGTCTGTGAGAATGCAGCTGAAATGAAATTGTTGAATTCTACATATAGTTTGCTGTACAAATAAACATGCAATTGCAATCTCCACTTCTTCCTTTTAGGCAAGATATGTTTGTATACCCTACAATAGAGAAACTTCATTCCTTTTTTTAGACCTCTTTTTCAAAGTATGTTATGCATCATCTAAATTGGAAATCAAGCTGCTGAGAAAGCCACGTGTACAGAAGAAGAAAAAATTCATTGCAGGAACTTTTCAAGTCAATCATAAGGAAAACAGCCAAAACAGGATTCTTGTAACACCTTTTTCAATTAACATTTTTTATTAAAAGGCAAAACTTTTGTGCCTTCCTGCATAACTTGCATAACTATCTGCATAACTTGCAATTCACTTTATCAGCTTTTATATGGGCTAGGCCCATATAAGATTTAAATTGAGGCAAGTAGTGGGATTAAGAAGGGAAGATAGGGAGGAGAAGGTAGTTGGTTATCCAGATATAGGCTTCATATCAGACAGTTTAACAGTGTATTATCAATTAATAATTATAATGTGTAAAAATCTTTTGCATTTATTGAAATTTATTGAGATTGCCTTTGTGCCTTTGGGTCTTTGTGGCCTTCCTGGATTTTAAACAGGCCTTTGATTCAATATCCAGGATCACCCTCTGGGAGAAATTAAAATGCACCACTATCGATAAACGCCTCCTCTTCCTCATTCAAAAATTGTATGCCAATTCCACCCTGAAAGTGAGGTGCAATCCCCAAGGGAGTTTAACCTCAGTAAGGGTACAAAAAGGGGTACGGCAGGGATGAGTCCTGTCCCCCTCCCTCTTCAACTTCTATATTAATCCCTGATTGATCTCTTACAGAACCCTGATTTCCATCCTCCTAACCTAGCACAACGCAAAGTGCCAATTATCTTATATGCTGATGATGCCGCTATAATTTCACAATCCCCCATAGGACTGAAGAGAGCAATTAAGGCAACACTCTATTGCAGGCAAAACAAGCTGGTCCTTAACTTCGATAAATCAAAAATTTTAGTTTTTGCTAAAAGACCAAGCCAATACTCCTGGCAAATAGAAGGGCATAGTTTGGAACAGGTTAGAACATTTAGATACCTTGGTGTGGTTTTCCACTCGCTAGGGACATGGAAGGCACACCTGGATCACACATTGCAAGTAGCCATTAGGTCCTCAAATGCAATCAAACATTTCTTTTATACAGGTGGAGGTCAGTTAATACCTGCTGCCTTAAAACTTTTTGAGGCCAAAACATTCGCACAAATTCTTTACGGGGCACAAACAGGAATCCTTGCAAAGAGAGACTTGCTAGAAACCATACAAACTAAATTCCTGCGAGCCATTTTAGCCACACCCAATGGAACTACAAATGCCCAGTTAAGAATTGAGACAGGCATGCCTCAAATTCAGGTAAGAGCTTGGAAGATGATGGTTATTTATTGCCTTAAAATGCATTTCTTTCTCGAGGGACTGTCCCTACTAGCGTTGTCTGACAATTTCCCATCCCCCTGGAAACAGGCAATTGACCACAACCTGGCTCTTATGGGCTCTCACCATTATTCTTAATGTCCCTAGGCTTTGAGCAAGCAAAGCAAGTAGTAATTAATAGAATGAGGGACATGGAGTTCCAAGAAGAACTAAATAGGTTGCCTCTCCACAATAGGGACAGAATTAAACAGGGTGTGTGGAATCGGCAACCTATCTAAATGACCTGATCTCCCCAAAACAAAGAATAGTTTTCTTCAGACCCAGATTTAACATTCTTCCTTCAACATTCTCCTCCAGGGCAGGTATAAGAGAACAACAATAGCAGAACAGGTTTGTATATGTGGTAAAGGAGAAGTGGAAGATAATTCATATGTTCTATTACACTGCGAGCTATACAGAGCTTGTAGGTCTGCACATATTCTCTCCTTATTAGAGAGATTGCCAGGGAGGGCAGACCATTTTTATCTAAGCTTTCTCCTCCAGGACACTAACCCGGTTACCACGCACGCGTGGTAAAGTTCTGTGCTGCTGCAATGTCCATAAGAAAAAAATTGGCTACAGAAGTATAGTACCATCTTGTACCAATTATCTGGACATACCTTTAACAATCTTTGGACCATTATGTTATTATCCACTTTTAATGTCAATACTTTTTAATTATATTTAATGTTAGTATTTTTTGATATAGTGTAAAAACCAATGTGTATTGTTGGTCTTTGACCGTAATAAAGATTTTACTTACTTCCAATTACTTTGTGTGATATTTGCCATACCTACAATCAAACAAGGCCTTTCTAGCAGAAATGCCATATATCACAATAGAGGGTGTCTGGATTTCTTGCAGGGTCTTGTTATTAGATTCTATATTTATCATCATATTATATTTATTGTCCTGTTTATTGTTGCTTGTGAAACTCAGATTCAGATGTGATTATTGTTTATTGGCCTGTTAGTCAACACCTCAGAAAATACAATGTCATTATATAGCATGGGTTGTAGCTAGTTATTAATGTTTGAATGTATTAAGTGATAGAGGCATTATATTGTTTTTGTGGTGTGTCCTTCTGATATGGCTCTTTTAATTTTTCTATTAACATCTTCTGGTAGTTTATTCTGCTGAATCAGTTGAGTATTTCTGGGTAGAAAGTCAAAATAAATCTGGTTGTAAGATAGAACCTAGTTATAGAAGATAGATTGGACAGTGTACCTTGGGTGGAAGCTTGAAGGTTTATGCAATAATATTTATGAGTGACATCATGAAAGCATACTTGCTCTATAGAAAAGTTGAAGCTAAAATTATTGATTAGGTGAATTTGTCGATGATGAAATATAATAGTGATACCTGAGAAAATTGCATGGCCTAGGTTCGTGATGGTGAACCTATGGCACGCGTACCACAGGTGGCATGTGGAACCATATCTGCTGGCACATGAGCCATCAATTTCAGCATGCATGCATGTGCTGGCCAGTTTATTTTCAGTGTCAGGTTCCGAAGGGTTAATGAAAACAGCCAAACACAGAAACGGTTTGTAAATGCAGTTTGTATTCTTCCTCCCGCACGAACTGACCAAAAAAGCACTAAAGCAATGAATAAATTGTCAGAGCTGCCACCTGGTGCTCCCCACCACTTTTATAGTTACTTAGTAATTAGGATAACTGTACCCTGTACATGCACATACCCATCCTCACATAATCCAGAACAAAAACCACCTGGCAATTAATCATGGATTGTTGTCAGTCAGCTATCACTAGCTTTGTAGATTTACTCAGCTGTTTGTGGAGGAGTGAAGCCTGGTGAGTCTTGGCAGCTGGCCTAGATTTCTCCCCTAAATGGCAGCTCTAGGACTCTGGGCTGGCCGAGCTGACATTTGGCCTTCTGGAGGGTCGGGGAGACTGTTTTTGCCCTCCTCCTGGTTCGGGAAAGTTTCCAGAGCCTGAAGAGGGTGAAAAACATGTCTACCAGAAGTTCAGAAATGATCAGTTTCTGGCTTCTAGAGGGCTGGGGGGGGGGTATTTTCACTCTTCCCAGGTTTTAGGAAAGTCTCCAGAGCCTGGGGAGGGCAAAAAAACAGACACAATGGGCCTACCAGAATTTGTTTCCCCAGGAGTCTATTCAAGATATTTAGATTTTTCTGCATGAAAATTTTGTCTTTCTAAAATTATCAATATTAACATATTAAAATGGATAAAATTAAGGGAAAGGTCTTTTGATATATTAGATATATTTTATGAACAACATAGTTACGAGTTTCTGTTTTTTATGTTATTTTAAAAAGTATATCATTTTGATCATTATAATGTTCACACTAGATGACAAAATTCAATTTTTAACATATACTTCTGCTGGAGTATAAAGTTTTTTTCTGCCTATTAGTCTCAGTACATAACCTAATGGCAGAATGGTGGCAGAACATAGACAAAAATATCAATTAGAAAAGCCTAATAAATTTACTTCTTAAAAAAAAACAGTTTGCGTTTCTGAATCCAAATGGATGATATCCAATATATTTTCTATTGTAAGTCTATTGTATAAATCAATGCAGGTTATAAATTGTAGTAAGGGGCTATTTGGATTTTTCATTTTTTTAATCACTGGCATTTTTTTTAAATATATTTATTCATTTTCACATTCCATTTTACAATCACTTATATACAGTGTATTTGCTATAAGAAAAAAAAGAAAGATAAAAAAAAAATAAAACAAAATAAAAAAGAAAACACAACTCATCATTCACAACCCCACCTGACACTTCCATCCTCCATACACCCCATCTACCCCCTCCAACTTTCCTTTCCTCCCTCTAACACTCCCCTCCTACTTCCCTTTCCCCTCAAACCTTCCTTCTCCCCTTACTCCCAACACGCCCTCCTTACATTCCCCTTACCTCCTTCCTTACTCCTCCCTCTTCTTTCCCTCTACCTCCCTCCTTGGTGTATGCCTTTATTCAAGTGTTTGTTTAATCTGATAAAAAGTAAAATAAACCAGGAAAAAAAATATAAAGAAAGAAAAGAGAAAAAAAACGGAAAAAAAAACAACCGTATATAAGTGCATTCTTGTTCTTATTGAGACTATGTTAACACCCACCCACCCACCCCCATAAATCCCCATCCCTAATCCTCCCGACTTCCCAGGGCCCACACCTGGCACTGCCTTCTATCTAAAGTATCTTGTGTTCGTATGGATTAAAAATAAAAGTATATATTAAAGGAAAGAAGAACAAGAAAAAAGAAAGAAAAGAAAAAAAAGAAAAAAGAAAAAAGGAAAAAGGAAAAAAAAGAAAAAGAACTCTTTGTGTTAAGCTCAGCCCCCCATCTTTATCTATGCTTAAATAGTGTAAGTCATTCTATCTATATTTTATTCTCATCTCTTGCTTCTTTGTTATTACCCCAACCTCCTGTAGACTCTCCCGTTCCTCTTCCTTAACCTTGTATTCAGATAAACATTATACAAATTTGTATAGCATCAATATACAGTCTAACTCAAAAGTAATCCCTACCAGTAAAATTTAAGCAGCGTGGATCATTCCACATATTCAAATATTACTTTACAGAAGAATAATCAAACTTTCCCTTCTAATAGGATTAAACAGCGTAAATAATCTTTCTTAACCTTATTTTCAAACAGTAATTCAAAATAATCTAACCAAACCTTCCCTTCTTAGTAAAATTTAAGCAGCGTGGATCAGTGTTACTTTACACAAAAATCAGTTTACATTCTATCTTAAGATGATCCCGACCGGCTTTCCCTTCTAATAGGATTTAACAACGTAAATCAGTTCCGCATGCATTTTACCCTCATCCCTTGCTTGTCTGATATTTGCCACTATCAAATTTATGCAGACATTAGTTTAAGATCTAGCTCAAAATAATTTCACCAAACTTTCCCTTCTAATAAGAATTAAATAGCATGGATCGTTCCACATATTCAAATAATACTTTCAACAAAAATCAGTTAACCTTCTGTTTTAAAAAATAATCTCGTCCAGCTTTCCCTTCTAACAGAATTTAAACAACATAAATCATTTTGCATCCTTTTACATATATACAATTCAATATCACCCCACCAATATACGTAAATCATTCCGCATGCATTTTAACCCTCATCCCTTGCGTCTCTGATATTTACCACTATCAAATTTATGCAGACATTAATTTAAAATCTAACTCAAAATAATTTCAACCAGCTTTCCCTTCTAATAAAAATTAAATAGCATGGATCATTCCACATATTCAAATAATACTTTCAACAAGAATCGTTTACCTTCTGTTTTAAAGTAATCCCTTCTAACAGAATTTAAACAACATAAATCATTCCGCATTCATTTTACATATATACAATCAGTATCACCCCACCAATAAGTTCTGCTTTTTCTACCGGAGAGAGGTCGCAAACCCCATTCAGTCCACAACTTTGGCAAATATTTTAAAATGTCTAAATCCTCGATCTCCGCTTTTCTGCTTCTCCGAGGGAGGAAAGGCTACCCCCTCCATCTTGCAGCCATGTGGTCTGTTGCTTGCCTTCTCCTTCAGCTTGTCTCTCCTCTTTCCCAAGTGAATCAGGAAGTCCCTCCTTCAAAGTCTTGTAATAGAAATCTCGAGCCTCCGAAACAGAGTTAAGACGAAGTCTTTGATTCTCAAATGTGACCGTAATGCCGGCTGGGGCCTCCCATCTATATTGAATCTGTTGATTTCTAAGCTCTTTTGTTAAAAATGCATAGTCTCTTCTTGCTCTCAACATCTGGAAGGTATTTCTTTGAAGACAATCAAGTCCTGGTCATCAACTCGCAGACTGTTATTATGAAACTTTTGCATAATCGCGTTTCTGGATTCTTTTGTGGAAAAAATATAATTATGTCCCTCGGGAGCTGTCGCTGTTCCGCTACCAACGAGTTCTGGTGATAGATTTTCCGAATCTGCCAATCAAAGTTAAGTCCCGGGCTTCCCACCGCATGGCTGAAGGCTTCAACAAAGGTCTGTTTCAGATTCTCTCGCTCCTTTTCGCGGAATCCTCTGACTCTTATTGCGAATGCCTTCTTATTAAAATTATCATCACGAGCTGTTCTTGAGTGTCTCTAATTTTTTGTTGTAATATTTGAATATTAGTAGTCAAATTAAAATTAGCCTCCTCCAAGCTTTCCAATTTATTCTCTATTTCAGCAGAATAATCTGACAGGGCAGACACGGCTGCAAACGTATTCGCCTTCATTTGGTCAATTTTAGACTTTAAATCATCATATAGCTCCAATACAAATTCCTTAATGTCTTGTTTAAAATCATTAAGCATTTGAAAGAAAAATTCCTGTGTTAAAAATTCTCCAGTAGAGGGCGTAGGAGACAAGGGCTGCGATTCCAGTATAGATTCTTTAGATTCTTTAGGCACATTTGCAGAGAGACGCTTCGATTTTGACCTGGGTGCCATTATAAATAAACAAATAACAGCGCTTTCGCTCCCCTCTGTTTCAAAAAAAAAAAAAAAATTTATTTTGTTAAGGAGCGGTCTGCAGGAAGTTAAAACCGGCTAAGTACATCCCCTATCAGTCACCAACGGAGAGAAATCGCCATTTTGAAGTCCGTTTAAACAAAGAAGCTTCTAAGACAAATGGTGCTGGTATTTAAGATAGTAATAAAAGCATAAATCTCACAGGAGTGGGACCCCGCCCGTATTAATCCTAGCTTCAAACAACTTTGCTTTGTCCTGGGGGGGGGGGGCTCGCCTGTCTGGGGCTGCAAAAAAAGGCAGCTGAGAAGTACTGGAAAGGCAGCTGAGAAGTACTGGCTGGAGATAAAAGCTCCGCTCACGCTGGGTCTAATCTCTGTCCACAGCCAAAAAAAAAGAGAAAGGCTGTGGATTACGAATAGACCCTAGCACACAGAGCTACTCCCTGCCCCTTTCTTAGCCAAAAAGGGGTGATATCTATGATCTTATTTAGATATACAGACCAGATCTCTGAGAGGAGCTCGGTTGAGCCCTCCTCGGCAACAGCTCCGCCCCCCCGGCTTCAATCACTGGCAATTTTTGAATTGCCAATAAAGCCTCTTGATTAAGTATAACAATGAATTGCCAATAAAGCATATTAATTAAATACAACATTTAAATATTCTGAGTTATGTGCAACTTCAGAATTTTCTATAACAGTATATGTAGGAATCACTCTCTAAATACAAAAAGGAAAACAATACATTTTACTGTATCTATTTCTCTACAAGGTGTCTTTGATTCATTTGGTTGATGTTCAGTGCCTTATTTACTTCAATTCATTGCAAAACGTTACATACTGTGTCTTTATTTTAGCTTTAGCTCTGTTTAAAAAAGCAATTTTGTATATTATGTGCTCTTATTGTACACTGGAGGAGAATTTCTTGTTGTGTGAAGCTGTTTCTTTCTATTATTCATATTATTTATAAGTTGACATTTCTCAATTCAGCAGCAAGAAGAATCTCATGGCCTTTCATCCACCTCCCCCATTTACTCAATGCACATTAGTGGACAAGCAAATTTGCTTAATTGTGTTTTTAATCTAAGCAGTGTGAAAGTGTGCCAGGTTGTTAGACATGGAAGACTGCTTAATACCAATTTTGTACCCAACTGGGGTCTCTAAAGATCTGGTTGCCAGGAAACACAGAACCAAAGGTACACTAGCAAACACTAGCAGGATAAGATCATATTTTGGAGTACTTTCCAGATCCTTAACTACTCAGAGGAGTCAGTGATTATCTGCTTATCTATTTCCAGCTTTACAGCAGTTGCTGAGTATCCTTTCAACACACCTGATTTTTTTTCAGCCACATCAAGCATTTCTACTGCTCTATTGAGCATGTTTAGAACTAATTCTCTTCTTCTTAATGTCATGCCTTAATTTATGCAGTTCATCCAATTAATATGCACTGTATTACAATTTTTCCAAGTAAAAACTCTTGCTCTTATTTTGAACTTAGTTGGGTTTTTTTTTTTGAAGAGACAAATGAATGAACTTAAATGAATTCTTCCCCATAACCAAATGCTATTTCTTGCAGACATTTGAATACTGTATATTTAACCATCCACATTTTTTTCTGACAGCTTGAGTACATTTCCAGATGGTATGTAATCACCATCCCTTTTAAAATCTGTTTTTATAATGGTGATCATTAAGAATTATTTTCTAGGACTGAATAGAAGATACATACAAATTGCTAATTGGTCAAGAAAAGTAGCTGGCAACAAAGGTGTTAGCCTCAAATCTATTTTGGTAGTTCAAGAAAATAACATTATGGTGGATATAGCTGAACCAGAATCCCATTAATTACCCACTTGAAGGGCCAAAGCCTGCTGCTATAGATACAGTGTTGTTATGAGAAACACAATTAGTTTGCTTATTAAATCAGGCAACTCTTAAAATTCACAATTTATAAACATTATTTTTATGGTAATTTGATCAGCCAGGAAAACCGCATTGTATAAAATACATTTCCTGCTCAACAAAGTTATATAGTCCTTGCTTTAGGAAATAAAGACAGTAATATATGTTCTCAAATTAACATGAACAATGATTGAAGTTCTAGTGTTTCTGCCAGATTTCCAAACTGCTGATGCCAAATTCTGATTTATTCTGAAAGACTCAGAGCTATAAATGACAGAACTGTCAACACACATTATATTTAATTGTGTAACATCATTCCCATCTATTTAACCAATTAATGTGGTTCACTTGGTATGCAAATTACTAAAATTTTGAAAAATCCAAAGCATAGTCATTATCATCTTCATTAAGTTGAGTTACAGAGACTTATTTTATAGCATTCAATGGAAACTGAAAACAATCAGCTAGATGTCTTGTTCAGCTTTGCAAGGATGAGAAGTATTAAGAGGTCACTGCTGTAAAATTCAAGATACCGTAATGGGTTTTGATATGGAAATCCAAGTTCAAATGTCTGCTTTACTCAGCTGAAATATTTGAGTGTAACATTGAAAAGGTGTTGCAAGATTAAAATATTCCAAGGGGAAGTGTTAGAATACATATTCAATCATGGAAGAATAAAGACTTTTATACATAGAACTAATTTGTCCAAAATAAAAACAAAGAGATATGACAGACGTACTAATAGTGTGGTATGCTCTCAGAAGTGTGTCTATATATTATTAAATTAATATTTATTTTATCAAACAGGATTTTTTTTTTCAAATTAATCTCAGTGTGTCCTATGCTGTAAACTGCAAAGACATATCCCAGATTAATATAAGCTAAGTATTTTAAAGGCTCTTACACATAGTTTAAGCAGTATAAATATGATAAAACTAATATAAATTCAGGCTTTTTTTTACTCCTTTTATAATAACTATACAATAGTGATATAAATTTTCTAGTAGTTAGATTCATTAGTAAAACATTGTTGAAAACTACAGCATCATGTGTATTCTATCCAATACAAAATTGGGTTAATTCATCATAGGGTGGTATTTTATTTATACATGATTAAACAATCCTCTCTCGTGGATGACCAGGTGTTTATAGTGATCTTTTTCATTCAAATTCTTAGTATTATTTCTATAAGTCAATATCCTCGCTATATATTCAGGCAGCATTGACCAGTCATCCCTTTCTTATGCTGTTTCTTTCCATACAATTTCAGAACTTCCATGTAAAGAAAGTGAGAAAGGTCAGTAGATATTTCTGATGTTTGATAGCCATGGCCTGAATTGTTCAGTATTGTTGACTGGGAGGACTCAATATAGTGGCAAATCATAGTAGTTATAGTGAGTCTCCTGGAAATTTCCTCTCTTGGTGTTCACCTCTCCCAATCTATCCCTAATACCAGTAACTGTGTCTTCCATTACACCATTGATCTTTGTTCAGATCATACGATGTTCTATTGACTCCTTTTGTTTCTAGGCACTTGATTATACACTTATGTAGCAGGGAGTCAAATGGCTTCTTGTAATGTATCAAATTGACATTCAAGTTGGTCTTCCTTTTCTAAAATCATCTTCTCAATTAGAAGCTGAACTTTTTATCTGTGCAGTTTAGGCATTTTCCTTTCTGCTCAGATGGAAACAGATTGCTTTCAACCAGATGCTATATAAGCTAACAACCAGTGAGCAATTTGAAACTTAATGATAAGCAGGTAATTGCTCTATAGTTGCCTGGTGCTGTCCCTTTTCTTGGATCTTTTGTTATCAGGTAGGTTCCACTAGAGTAACCAATCTTCAAAGTCACCTGCTTGCTGTATATGTTGATCTTCTTAGATATAGCTGTTATTTGCTGTGTTATAATTTCTGCTTCTTCCTTAATCTTCCTTAGTTCCAGGTGATATTTCTTGACAAAGTTTTCTTTGGTATTTAGCTTGTTTTTCTTTAGTCTATTCTAGCTTGTTTGCATCTGATCTTATTTTCAACCTGATCTTCCATTTTTGCTTTTTTTTTCCTTGTTTATTGATTTTTGCATCCAAGATCTTGAATTATAAATGTGGCTATGCTGTACATCAATTGGTTTGTTCCTTGCAGTAAAGTGGTGCTTATGCTTGATATTACACTAGTGGAATTTTAATAATTGTTTGTTTGATTAATTGCTATCACCAAGGTGATAGGAGATTGTTTTTACTCTTTGTACCAGAGGTGGGTTCGCATCTATTTGGTAGAACCGGTTCATCAAATCTACCAAACTGGTTAGAAAAGGTTCCATCAGTGACCCGGAAAGCAGGCCACACCTATAGAAGAGGTTCCAAAAATTTTTGAAACCCACCACTGCTTTGTACATTGTTTTTTTAAAAAAAATTGTAAGCCACCTAAGGTCCCTGGAAGTGAATGGACAGCCAAATACTGTACATTTTATAAAACAAATAAATAAATAAATACCTGACAAGGATATTAATAATTTAGATCCTATAACTGCTAATGAAGTTTGTAAATATCTGAATTGTTGCAAAAGTGTATATAAAGAGTGGGAATTACACTATATAGTATTAAAACATTTTTTAATTTCACAATTTGGTCTTGAACTTTAAATAGCATTTACTAATCTCAACACTTACATTCCAAATTTTGCAGACACTTAATGAGTTTTTGAAAGCAAACAGTAGCTTTGAAGCTTTGAAATAAAGCATTTGGACTACTCAGTATTTAATATAGTTCTTGAACTATAAATACTTATGATCTTACAATACATTCATTTAGCACCGTATATTTTTCTACATATAATTAGATATCTCAGAGAATATTTTAAAAGTATTGGCTGCTGACTTTGTAACACTGGAAGTAAAAGAAATAAAGCTGTAGACACAGCTATAGTATATAAACACCATCTAACATATTATGCACTATTGTTCCGTATATCCATAAGTTCTGGAACTGTGAAAGGTTGTCCTAAATTCATTGCTAGAACAATAAACTGGTGCATTTTTCCCTTTCTCCCTTTATACCTTCATTCTAAACACTGGATGTGTCTTTCTTTTCTTTTTTTTTTCTTGGCTAATATTTTAAAATTCCAGTGATAAACAGTGACTTTCATTCTTATTCATTCTTATTCTCCTTCTCTCCCTCTCTCCCCCCCCTCTCCTCACCTTCCCTCCCTTCCTCCCTCCCTTTAATAAGATTCCTTATACTTAGATTCTGGGAGGAAGCTTGGTTTGATATCCGGTATAAAGGTCAGTCAGTGAAAATGGAAATCAGTGGAAATCCCATGCCATTGGAGATCCATGAAAATTTAGATAATCTGTGCTTACTTTCCCCAGCAATGATAAAGGGGTAAGGAGATAAGCAAATCTGGGATGTGTGAAAAGAACACAAAATCATCACTGTGATAAAGTGAACAAAGTGGCTGCGATCTGGAAAGAAATTTCATAATTCAACTTCATTTGTGTCTTTTTATAAATGGAAATGAAGCTGTTGAAAGTTGTAGGATTATAAAGCACTGTGTATAAATCCCGAGATACTGTTAATGAGAGAAAATAAACGCTTTAAAACTTTTTTGAAATATTTTAAAACTAGGACTGACTTAAATATTCATAAAACCTGATTTTCATGTACTTATACATACATGGCACTGTATTGTGGATTATCAAACTTCAGACTGAATATAAACAGACAACAAGCACATTAGTTTGTACTACTAAGAATGCTACAGGGCTATCAACTATGCATGAACTTGTAGACTTCATGTAGGTACCTC
>NC_045546.1:42830787-42898287 GCF_009769535.1 Thamnophis elegans
TGGGCATACCAGGGGTTGTGACTTTAAATATATATATATATATATATATATATATATATATATATATATATATATATATATATATATATATATATATATATATATGAAATGGCTCAACAAAGGTTAGCAAGTGTCTAGAAGCAATGACATATATAAATGATTTGTCATTTATGAGGAATTCTGAGCAAAGTTGCATATCGCCCAAAGATAAGAAATTAAAATGAAATATGAAGACAGTGAGAACTGATGTCTAAATCTGATTGGGCAGTCACATATACAGTATAAGAGGTAAGATTTAAAAGAAAAGAGACTGGGATGGAGCAGAGGAAGACTAATAAACTGGCATGCATTAGAATTTGTGAATGACAGGAAAAGATAGCTAAGAAATAAAGAAATGATGCATGCTACATCAATTCACTTGGCAACACATACGTTATAAGAGGAAAATATACAATTACCTTCTCTCAGTATGTGAATCTGAACTCTAAGGCAACAATGCAATTTTACTCAATGGTATATCAAAATCTCCAGAACAATTTGCAAAGTTTTCTTCCACTCTGAATAAGTGAGAGAAATATGAAGACTGCTGGTCATTGAATGAATGCTTTTCTACTAAAGTTCTTCTAAAAAACTAAAACTTTGCTACATATTCCTTGGCCTACATAACTAATTAAACAGAAAACTTACAATCTATCAAACCGAATGTTATCCAAATTCTCTTTTCCTTTTAAATAAATTGCAAAAACAAGTTCTACTTTTTAAGTTTTATAACAATTTATTGTAGATTTTTCTCTACATGGAGTTTAAAGAAATTATGCCATTTCTGTATATTTTTAAATAAATTAATACAGAGTCAAGAACTTTGGCCTTTCAAATATTTATATATTTCTCTTACTTATTTTCTCAGTTATACCAGTCTCTTTCCCTCGCCTCTTTTGTGTCAGCTTCTTAACACAGAAATTTTAGGACTAGGCAATTATCTATGCTTGGTATTTCTGGAACTTTGGTATGCTGATCCTGTGCTTAAGAATACCAAAGGTTGAAACCAAGGTATGCATTCAATTTAGATGTAAAATAAAACTTTCCCTCTTTGAGGAGAAAAAAGTATCAGCAGACTTGTAAACAGTTCTTCATTTTGTTGAGTTTCATTGAAAACTCATCAGCGGCTACATCTTCAAACTATAATGTATAAATAGTTTATCTGATCATTTCAAAGTATACACTATATAGTATTTGGACTCTTAAAGCTAAACTGGTCAGTGAATGAAGGTACATTGAAAAAAGAATGTCATGATCAGTACATACTGTTAAAGCTTTAATTTTCCTTTCCACTTCTTCATCTAAACTAATTAATCTTATTTTCAATGAATATATTAGATCTCAAACACTTTTCCCTCATTACCCAAACAATTATTATATAGCAAAATATTCAATTTACGTCTGATACAAAATTTGCCAGCACTAATGTAATTGCTAATTAATTAATCCTGAAAGATAAAAGTCATGCTATGCATGTTATTTAAAATCAAGAATAGTTAGTTGGAGTGCTTGCTAATTTATGGACAATATTGTGTAATCTACTCATTTACAGATGGAGTATATCAGAAGAGAGCCTAATGCATTCAAGTAGGATCTACTGACTTAAATATACACATTTTTACACACTTATCCAAAATATGTCTTGTATTTGATATTAAAAAGGCAAAACAAATGCACTGATAAATACATTGTTGACTGAATGCATGGACTGATTATTAAAACGGAGACTTTCACACAGTTTTAAATGTAGGCCTTTTATCTCTCGAGATTTTTTTTTCAAAAAATGCATAATTTTGAGATTGTATTAAAGCAACAATTGTATAAAAGAGAAAACAAGATTTACATGAAGCAGGAGGCAACTCCAAGTTTTGAGTCCTAATTGTTAAAAGCATCAGGCAGCAGGAAATGGGGGAAAAAACACCACATTACTTGTGATTCTGGACAATTTCTAAGAACAAAAGTAGACAATATTGTGCTGGATGTCATAATAATGCAGCCTGTGAAAAACAGATTTCTGTTTCTCTGTGCTGTTTTGACAAGTATGTCTGTATTAGTTAAATGTTTTTCTCTTTGTTTCAAAAGTTCAGGCTTATCACATCTGTCATCTCTTCTGCAATTACTTTAGAGGATTTCTCCCAGAGCAAACTTTAACTTCTGATTCGGATATTATATGATAATAGTATTACAGTGTGGAAAAGACCCAACAATGATTATATTTTCAGTACAGTGTGTTCTAGGCATCTTTCATCTTAATGCAACCTGAGGTTTGTAAACTCGCCAGATGTTGATTTCATGATTACAAAGAAACAATTAGTATTGGAATCTAAATTAGTATTCCCTGACATGAAGAAATAAAACCTTGTGGGACCAAACTTGACTAAAGACTGAATAGACTCAGCAACAAAGCTTCAAGTCAAAAAGCTTATTATGCAATTAAAGGTGACTATGTTTTACATACTATTAATCCTAAATGCGTCTGTGTGTGTCTGTGTGTGGTATAGGTAGGTATAGGTATATGTGTGTATGTATACACACACACACACACAAACATACACACACACACATTATATATATATATATATATAATGTATATATATATATATGTATGTATGTATGTATGTATGTATGTATGTATAAATAT
Source organism: Thamnophis elegans (assembly GCF_009769535.1). Taxonomy (NCBI): domain Eukaryota; kingdom Metazoa; phylum Chordata; class Lepidosauria; order Squamata; family Natricidae; genus Thamnophis; species Thamnophis elegans. The sequence continues at coordinate 42,833,468 of NC_045546.1, forward strand.
ATATATATATTTTGGGGTTATACGTGAGTATATGTGAGATCCCAAATTTCACTACTTTATGATTTTTTCCTTAAAGCTAATGTATAGTTTGACCATTATATATTAATATGACAGAAATGTAGTTGCAGCATACATGTGTTGTAAATGGAATGTACTCAACCAAAGCAGCCTGTTTGTTTGAAAAAGCATAAGTTAATTAACACAGGAATCCTACATGCATTTTCTTGGGAGTAGAACTCAGTGAACTCAATGAATAAATATGTATAAGACTGAACTATTAATGTGATTATCACTCTTCCTGAATGAATTATGTATTTAGAACAAAAACCTCAGACCCACTTTGCCCATAAAATTGCTGCACTTATATGCTGTTTCCATCATACGCAGTATATTTTCTCAGTTTAGTAAGGAAGAATTGGAAATATTGCATCATGTACAGATCCAGTAGATACTCAACTGTTTCTCATAAAACACATTAAAACATGTGTGAATTGTTTGATTTTGCCTTCACATGACGTGCGAACCTAGCCACTGTAGTTTGTAGTTTCTAATTTATGGCTCGCTGTGATACCAAGCTAGCTAAGGGATGCTCAACAGCTTTATTACAATGTGTGAAAATTCAGTTTCAATTTGTATTTGTTTGTCTCTGTTTATTCATAAAACTAGCTGGATGTCTGTAGCAATGCAATTTCTGAAACCATGACTATTGTAGATAGTTGTATCAAAAGTTGTTTTGTTTTTATGTACATTAAACTGAGCTGAAAATTTTTACTCATTGATAGTCTTGAATGAAGAGCATATCTAGTTAAGTATTCAGAATTGCTGACACCATCATCAAATGAATTTTCATAAATGTTGGTTAGGGGTCTGTTTATCCCAATAAATTATTTTTTGAGAAAAATGCAAACTTTTATAGCTAATAAAAAGTAAGTTAGAAGTAATGTCATTTTTTATTCTAAATACAAAACAAAACATAGTAAGGATACTTAGATTTATTACATTTTTTCTTAAAAATACTTTTTACGTTATTGTGAAATTGAAAAATATTTGAATTGGTCTATAATGTTTAGAATTAACTATTTATTTTCCTTGTACCCCTTTATTAAACTTCTGCTTTTAATTAAAGCTGTCTTTAAAAAAAACCCCACTAAGTGGACCCAGCCTTGTAAGAAGGAAGAAAACTATAATTACATGGTCCCATTGGTGGAATCGTCACCTGACTGGAGGGAGTGTTAATAGGAGGCAAATTTAAATCTTTGCATAACAAAGTAACTGTCAAGTAACTGTTACAGTCCTGACCTTCCCTAGAATCCTTGAAGCCTTATTTTACCATTCCTAAGGAAATTTAGTGAGCTAGTAACACTCTTCATGAATGGTTCTGATGCTTTCATATGGCAGTGTCCCATTTCCCAACCCTTTGAGCCAGTTCAAAATAATGTCATAGTTGATGTATCAAAAGCCATTGAGATATCAAGGAACACAATAATGGATGTTCCACACTCATCTTGGCTAAATTACATGCCTTCAACAAGAGTGACTAAGTCTATAACCAATTGAACTCCATTTGAAACCTAATTGAAATGGATCTGTATAATCTGCTTCCCTCAGGTTCCCTTGCAACTACATTTGTAACCTGAGCACCATCTCAACAACCTTGCCTAAAAATGCGAAGTTGAAGAATGGATAATAGATGTCTATGATAATTACGTCAAAGGACAGCCTCTTCAAGGGAGAGTGTGTGTACCACTGCTTCTTTCCAAACAGACAACCCTGACACTAACCTATTGGGTTCTCTCAAAGAACCCAATAACACCACATAGACCCAACTACTCTACCCATCTTGCTATATTAATAACAGTTGGTCTCCAAACCAATGAGCAAATAAATAACAGATAATTATGTTCCTTTCCTCAAGAGTTACTGATTTCACTCCACCTGAGATCATAATGCCAGATTAAGTCCCCATGTACCATGGCTGGACCTGTCTAGTTTAATTTAGTATGGATCTGAATGACTTTATCTGCCAAATTGCCAGAATAACCCTTGCATTGTCAGTAAATGGTTTATAATCTGTCTCTTCCTTGCAGGAACCTGGTCATTTTAAAAATGACTATTGGGTAACTATCAATAGGTACAATGAAAGTGAAGATCATTTTTCCAACTTTATTGCAAGTAAGGCAATCAATCTATATATGGCAACAAAATGATATCAACATATTTTATTACCAGATCATATCATAACTGCCTCGAGGTGCGAGAGAAGAACAAATTCAATGTGTGGGCCATCAATGACTTGGGACAGGTCCATAGATTCTCTGACACTCATAAATTCTGAACTACTGCAGGCTGATACTACCAACTGGCAAATTAAACTCCATGAGCAATTCTCATTCCTACTTTCTCAGGTAGGAATACTACTTCAATGACTCAACATCGTCCCCCATCCCTGTGTCTCAGCTGATGTCAAAACCTCATCCCAACTGGGCACAATTCCTCTCTCTCTGTCTCTGTCTGTCTGTCTGTCTGTCTGTGTCTCTTCTTACTATCTATCTATCTATCTATCTATCTATCTATCTATCTATCTATCTATCTATCTATCTATCATCTATCTATCTATCTATCTATCTATCTATCTATCTATCTATCTATCTCCAATGTATACATTCACAAACAGATGTGTGTGTGTGTATGTGTGTATGTGTGTATGTGTGTATGTATGTGTATGTGTGTGTGTGTGTGTGTGTGTATGTATGTATGTATGTATGTATGTATGTATGTATGTATTTAAAGTCACAACTCCGGGTATGCCCAAATATGGGAGGAAGTTCACTGCTTCCATTCTCTGTTCATCGGCTCGTCATACTGTTGCCTTTGTTACATTTGTGTTGTATTTGTGCTGATAAATAAATAAAGGGAGACTACTATAGATCTATTTCAAGCTATTTAAAGAGCTGATGAGAGCTAAATAGCTTGAAATAGATCTATGCTAGTCTCCGTTTATTTATTTATCAGCACAAATACAACATATATATATATATATATATATATATATGTATGTATGTATGTATGTATGTGTATCTGCGTGTGTGTGTATATATATATATATATATATATATATATATATATATATATATATATATATATATATATATATATATATATATATATATGTGTGTGTGTGTGTGTGTTAACCATTAAGCTACAGAGCTCGACTCCTTATCAGCCAGCCAGGGTGAGAGGTATATATTTAAAGTCACAACCCCTGGTATGCCCAAATATGGGAGGAAGGTCACACTTCCACTCTCTGTCTTCGGCTCGTCACAAGAGACCATCCAGACAGAAACCCAATATTTTTTACTGTTGCCTTTTTGTTACATTTATTATATTTTATGCTGATAAATAAATAAAGGGAGACTAGTATAGATCTATTTCAAGCTATTTAGCTCTCATCAGCTAGCCATACCCATTTTTGGGAATCGAACCTGTGCTCTATTGCCTCTTAGGCAGATGTGTTAACCATTAAGCTACAGAGCTCAACTCCTTATCAGCCAGCCAGGGTGAGAGGTATATATTTAAAGTCACAACCCCTGGTATGCCCAAAATTGGGAGGAAGGTCACACTTCCACTCTCTGTCTTCGGCTCGTCACAAGAGACCATCCAGACAGAAACCCAATATTTTTTACTGTTGCCTTTTTGTTACATTTGTTATATTTTAATATTTAGCCTCACTAAAAAGAAGGAGGTATTTTAAATGGGTTTATTTTTATATTTTAAAAGGAAAGATATAAAGATGTGTTATCTTGAAACAGCACATCTTAAACATATGAAGAAAACTGAATTTGCTGCACTCAGTTTGTCTTCCACATAGCACACTGTTCTTCTAATGATGCATCTTCAATCATCAAGTTTGGCATATCTTAGAAATTAGTTTGGTCCACTCCAGCCAAGTGGAAACAGGCTCAAATAGTTATTAAAATACCATTTGGACTGTATGGATGCCCTGTAACTCAAATGAGATGGTTCAAAATTGCTAAATAATTGCAATGTTGGGGAGGGGTAAATATCATTTTGATAACATATTTAATAATGATAGCCAAATTCATTCAGGCTTGAAAAAAATCTGCTGTATATATATATAATGAATAATCTCACAGCTAAGAATTAGTATAGTAGTAGCAGGGATGGACAGCATAAGAAAAAAAAACAAAATAACAAAATGTGGTATCTTGAAGAGGAAGTTTGAACTAGATATGTTTGTAAGAGTTACTACTAATTAAAGATGCACACAATTTCAGTCTTGATGAAGATGTGAGCAAAAAATAAAACCTTTAGTTAATTATATATATTTGTTCTTATACATGTAAGGCATCAGATAATTAATGGTCATGTAGTCCTCTTTTAATGACCATTACTCAGCAACAGTTCAAACTGACAGCAGTGTTGAATTAGGAGAATTGCAACCAGTGTTCATAGTTGCAGACCTTCAAGCATCTTCACAATCATGTGATTTGGCCTTAATAGCAATCACATACTTGGGATGATTGTGGCATCTTGCAGTCATGTGATCACCATTTGAGACCTTCAATGACAAATTCTGATTAGGAAAGTCAATGGGGAAACCAGCAGGAGATCAGAAATGGCAATCACCTGACGTCCCACTTATTCATACCATGGGATTTGCTCAGAGGTGGGTTCTGGCTTCTATTACTGCCAGTTCGCTCCAGGACATGCTTCAGGAACACGTTTGATGTGTGCTATGTGTGCATGAGCAGTTGTGAAAAATTTGCTTCTGCACATGCACAAAAGCAAAAAAATAAGATGGCAGCAACTACAGTGCCGCCGATAGAACCGGTTTGGAGGCATGGACGGCCGAGTTACAACCTACTCAGCCAAACCTATCCAAACTGGTCTGAACCAGTAGGAACCTGTCACTGGATTTGCTTACTAACACTAACTTGAATTGCCAAAGCTGCAAAATCTGCTCAGTCATCTTGTTTTATGTTACTTATTGAAACTGAAACTACAATTTGTGGTGTTGGGCAATTTTGACCAACTAAAGGTCACTTACAGGTGTAATAAATGCAATATAATATATGTTAATAATATATTCTGGCTTGAAACCTGACTGAAAAGGATCCAAATAACAGCAATGGGATAAAGTGTAATAAAATTCAAGCTGCAGCCTATGGATATATTTTTTTCTGCGTTGGCTGAAAAACTATTATTTTCTCCCATCTCACTTCTTAATTCTTCTATTTTAAGTACCATTCATTTTTTTAATGGAAGTTTAAAGGCAGAAAGATAAAACAAAGCCAAAACACGGCAGATACAGACTTGTAACTTGTGTTAACCATTTGGAATTTAGGAAAAGATATATAAAACAGCAGGCACTTCATTAGACATCACATTAGAGATCGCAAGAATGACAAGGGAAAGGAATGGCTACTGAGGCTTCCTAATAAGGAACTAAAATTACCATAAGAAATATTTAATAAAATGAATGTTTCCATTATGCTTGTCTGCTGGTAGGAATAATGATTATTATGGAAGCTAATAGGTGCTCATAGAACATTTATTCCTTTCTGTACAAAAAAAAGTCCATGGTATTTGGCAAGAAATAGTTTTGGGAATGTCTAACAATAAAGCAAATACCTGGATAAGAATGTGCTTTCAGGTCATATTTTGCCTGCAAAATCTATGTTAGAATCGTTTTGATACATATTCCTTACCAGCAACAGAAAAAAAAGTGTTCTAAGGGTGTTCCATTTTCGTGTCAGGCAGACTCTGTTGTCATCTAACTATACCTGCTTGACAGCAGTTTCTAGCACTTAAGTGGCCCACTTTTACTTTAAGACAGCTGCTTGTTGCAAGCATTGATTTTGGCCTTCCTTGGCATGACTGGAGAATTGGAGTTGCTAAGAACTGATCCAATTAGGGATCCAATTGTGGATTTAGACACACAGTTTTAAGAATATTACAAAATCAGCAACTTTTTGAACAAGTATGGTATAGGGCCCAGTCCAACCAGAAATCCAAAAAAATACATGGTCTATGTATTGAAAACCATTATCTTAAATAAACTTTCATTAACTTTTCTCTGACAGAGATTATTTTCTGAAGAATACTCTGAAAGTCCAGTTGAAATGGATTTAGATAAGCAATTTTTTTCATGTTGTATTTTTATTAGTTTTTATCAAAATATAAAATACAAAAAAATACAAAGAAAATGGAAAATGAAAGGAAAATCAAAGATGAAAGATGATGAGGGAAAAATGTAGAGTTAAGGGAAAAAGAAAAGCATTAGTTTCTGACTTCTTTTGGTGCAGTAGAATGAGATAATAACATTCAACCTCAACTTTCTTCTTTTACATAATAATATATACTAGCCATTTCAATAACAGAAAACATATCTAATCACCAAAACCAAAAATCAATTTTTCCTTTTTTTCCACCTCAAGCACAAAGTCCAGAAATGGTTTCAAAGTAGAAACAAAATTAATTATATTGTTTTCTCTAATCAAAGCAGACAATTTGATCAACTCTGCTAATGCTATAAACTTTTTCAGCCATTCGTCATTTGTGGAAATCATTGTGGTTAGTAGTATTTTTAAACTTAATACAGTTTATTTTGGTGGCCATAATTAATGGTTTTATACCTAATGCAAACTTTCATTATTGTGAAAATTTTATTAAAGTGCATTATTACTTCATTAAATAATGGCTCTTTTCAAGAATCTAATATGCACAGTGCTTGACATATAAGTCCTTCAGATAATCGTTCCATAGATATCCTTTTAACTTAGCTGCAAATAGAAACACTGTTGTTCTTGTTTTATTGTCATACAAGCTATGATTCTATAATCTTATGAAAAAGTTTCCTAAAACTCTTTCAGTTTATGGCACCTTTGGTGTCTTAGCTATTTTGCCCTCCTTAGTAGTTCCCAAGGAGCTCTCAATTTTGCCCCCGAGCACTATAAAAAAGTCACTAACCATTCCATTTATTTATTATGTAATAAAGTATCATGTTTCACCCATCTAAATTTGCTGCAGTGCCACAGGGTCTTTGGTTCGGATACCACAACTCTATAAACCTTTAGATAGGTTTTCTAATATTTAATTTATGACATAGTAAATATATCATGATAGCCGTAAATATGAATTTAAAAGCTAACACTATTATATAAAAATCTAGATGACTTGTCATTTGCCACCAATATTTTACAATTGGTTATTAATTTAAATCCAGCTTCCAATGTGATTGATAGCTGATGAAAGGGGAAAAAAAGTCTTGTCATGCACAAATGTGATGCAAAATAAAATTTTGATATATCAGAATAAAAGTCCATGTTCCACTCGCTCATTATATATGGGTGTTTGCATCATTAGAGAAAAGCCACTATATATGTGTGTGTGTGTGTGTGTGTGTGTGTGTGTCTGTGTCTGTGTCTGTGTCTGTGTCTGTGTCTGTGTCTGTGTCTGTGTGTGGAAAGTATATTATTTTTAAATAACTGTCAACCTGATAAGGTGTTGTGCAAATACTCTGATGTATGAAGTGCCCGGAGTTTTCATTCTGGACAAAGTGCAGCACAAGTATTTGACTTTAACACATGTAGTGCCATGAAAAGTGGAAGATTAGATTGTTCATTGATTGGCTAATCATGAGGTTGTTGAAGATGATATGCTTCTCCCTGTCTTCCCAATCCAATTTTGTCATTCAACTGAATGTTTTTAAAATGTTACAAAACAGACATGCTTATAAATTCAATAAACGGGAATTATAGGAATTTCTTTGAGTGTCACATTCAGGAAACAAAAATGATGGCCTAGTTCATTTGCCTCAAGCTGACAAGAAGGCTCTTATACAGAAGTATGCTTTAAAGGAGTCATTCTCAATGTCCTAACCACTTTATAAAATGTTTTGAAATCTTCTGTAAATCTTAAGCCACTTTAAAAATTCACAGTTGGCATGTTCAACAGTTAGTACTCTTTAACCTTCTAATTTGAACCAATAAAAAAAGTATACTGAATCCATCTAATTTGAACCAGTAAAAAAAATCTACACTGAATTCATCCATAAATCTTTTCAAAAAAGGAGGAGAGGAATAAATGAAAATGTTGATACAGTAAAGGCAAAATGGTGTTAAAATAAATAGTGGCAAAATATTAACTTACATTTTAGGATCTGATGTTCATTTACATAACTAAGCAGAGTGTCTATCTGGCCTTTTTTGTTTTAAGTTGCTTATTCTAATTTACCATTTACATATTACATTCAACATTTTTGTTATCTCTATATTGGTGATTTTATAAGCTTTAAGAGTTCAGGGAAATGTTGATACAGTGATGATTTGATATTATTATGATGTTTATTGACATTTATTTATTTATTTGATTTATATCCCACCTTTATTTTGTACAATTCAAGATGGATCACATAGGAATCTCACTTAATTTTTTCCTCCAAACTGTTAGATGAGAAAGATTAGCTGGCCCAAAGTCATCCCAACAATTTTCAAGTGTGAGAGAAGATTAGAATTCAGTCCAATTGCTTCTGGTCCAGTTAACTAAATTGGCTCTTTTCCAATTGCTGTTTTCTAGAGAAGACACAGACTTTTCTGAGACTCGTCTTCAGAAATCTTTTAACTACTGTCTAGTACCACCCCTCACAGTGATAATTAGTACAGCTGTGTCTTCATGTCAAGCAAATCAAAAATGACCACACAGCTATGCAGGAAAGCATTTAATTGCTTAAACCATGCTGTGATTAGCCAACAAAGAAAAAAGTAAAAGTAAGAAACAGCCTTCTGCAAACTGGTGGTATTTGAGCTTATTGTACTTACCGAGAGGAGAATTTGGATTTATTTAACTGGGGTTTTGCTACATTTTAGTCTTTTTTTAAAATAATGTCAATAATATTTTGATTTAGTTGTTAGCCACTTTGAATATTATTCATTGGATGGAAAGGCACAGTATAAATCCAATAAGTAAATAAATATGAATTTATTAATAGATATGTCATGAAATGTAATATCAGCTTGCTTATTTGTTTATTTTGTACTTCATATAGTGGGTTACAGTTTATAGGCTGAAAAAACCATAACATTTCAATATTTAAGGATATAATGCAAATACAAAACAGTAATTTAAAAATAATATAAAAGTTTACTTGGTATGTTTGTTAAGGATCTCAAGAATAAATGTAAAAGGAAAGCAAGTTTTCTTCTAAATCTGCATGTTTGTAAAAGGAAGCTTTTAATAAAGAATCATAAAAACAAAATGGTTGAAAGCAAAAATCTGAGTGAAAGAAAGGTAAAAGAGAAATAAGGTAAAAAATGGAATGTCTCTTAAAGGAGATCTATTATAAGTACAGTGACTAAGATACTCAGTGTCTGCTGAAAAAATGAAATCTATATGAGGAGTTGACTCACCTCAGAAAATGTTATAAATCATTGGAGGCTGAAAGTCTCCATGGGTGCCAAACCAGCACTACTTTGATAGGATCCATTGGAAATACAATAACCCACCTAAATATAAGGCAAATATTTCAAAGACTCATTTCTACAGCTTTTCATGCAAGTTGTATTCTAGAAAAATTGCAATAAGATTTCAGTGGTGAAAATGAGGGAAACAGTAGCAAATGTTAATGTACAGACAAATGTTAACAAAATGTTATTTTCCAGTAAAATCTCTGTTCCCCAGTAGAAACTGGAAAATATTGTTGGAAGAATTCCAGGTTCCAATCCAAACTGGGTTTCTGAAATAAGACACCAGGCAAAGTGCTGTGGAAAGAAGTGATCCATTTATTCACTAAAGCAATGGGCTTGTTTGTAGAGGTAATTACAAAGAAAATGGGCTACAGAGAGGTTGTTTTATAGGAGGACTAGTCCTTGGTTTTGGGTTGAGGGACTGTGTATGTGTTGATTCTAGATTGTTAAAAGGGCCAACCTTAATTGTCCTTCCTTATGTCTCACTTGCTTTTTTTATTGTGTAGATGGTGACTGGGCAGCCCATTCTTGGTTTGGGGAAGAGTGGGTGAATGAATTCTTTCTCTGGTTAATTACTCTTGCCAAGGTAATTGATTTTATACTATTTATCAGTTGATTGCTTAGCAGAGGTGTCGTTTGGTGATCTTTATAAAAATCTCCTTGATTCACAACACACTTTTCTGCCTTGGGCTGCTGTAGATAGTTTTGGGACAGTGGAAAAGGGTGTGATATCTTACAATAAAATTATGACTATTTCCACAACATAAAGAAAAGCTACATTTGCAATGGGCTAAGATGGGAAGAAGGTGACATCATTTATTTTTTTATGCTCAGGAGGCAATGAACAATTATACTAGAATAGATGGATAGATAAAATAAAATAAAATAAATATTGTGATCAAGAGAAATCCCATGATTTTGGAAAACTGAGGTGCAGACTTTTCCATCCAGACAAGAAGTCAGATGTGCAGCAGGCCAACTGGAGTTCATAAGGTTGTAACAAAGAATGGTCACAAATGAGGTTTTCTATTTTCCCTGAGGGAAGGCCACTTTCCTGCTGGATAATCATGATTTACCTTCAGTCTTCATCAGCAGTGGACTGATTTATATTTATTTTCTTTATTTCCTTTCAGTTTCTCACAAAAAGAAATCCAGAAGAGGTTTTCAAATAGAAATAAAATTGGTTAAAGTCTTTTCTTTAATCAAAGCTGTCAATTTTGCTATTGCTGCCATTCCATCATGTTCAGTGTCCATTTTCCATTGTAGATATTTGTGCATATAAAAGTTTTGCTGTTGTTTTCATATATAAAAGCAAACTTTCATAAGATATTTCCATTAAACCTGAAAAAAGTCTTTAGTTTTAATTGTGTATTCTCTTTTAAAATCTAAATCAAAATACATACTTGGTCCCAATATTTTCCAGCTTTTTTCATGTCCACCAAATATTAAATATATGTACTTACAACTTGATTACATTTCCAACAATTATTTAAAAATTTCTTGTTGACAGAATTTGCAACTTTTTTTAAAAAAAATCTCTTTTAAATTGTAATTCAATGTAAATTTAAACCATTTATTCCATATATTCTCCCATTAGTCTAACTATAGTTTTTATCCATTCTTTCACATTTTATAATAAAATGTTTAACTTGTTCATTCTGTTTCCATTTTCAATTACATTATACAGCTTAGCAATAATATGGTTATTATTTGTACATAAATGCACACCAACATCTTAACATTTTCGGATTCATATTTTTTTCTTACCAAGCTTATTTTTTCCTGTTAATTGAGCATAAAAGCATATAAAGCCTCTCAATTCCAGGTTTTCTCTTGTTTTTAACTTGAATTCTCTTTGAGAAAAATTCAATAGATCAATATATTACCATTTTTGTTAAAATATTGCTTAACGGTAACTTCTAAAAAAGGTTTCTGGAATGAGAACCGTAAAGGTATTTTTGGAAACAGATTTACCTTTACCTTTTCCAAATTGTCAGTATGGCACACCTAATAAAATGAATTTTGGGGACTCTTTCTTTATTATTCTGTAGCATTTTGTATTTAATTTTTGGTTCCTTGCCTTGTCAAACAAATTTGGAAATATACATATTCTGCATTGCTTAAATACTACATCAGTCATGCGTATAGGTATTGTTTGGAATAAAAATAACATTCTAGGTGAACATTTATCTTAATCACAGAAATTCTTCCCAACAATGGCAGATGCAATTTTTCCCATCAAATATAGTATTTTTAACTTCAATCCATACCTTAACATAGTTGTTCTGAAACAACATATAGTTCATATTACTCAAGATTATACCCAAATATTTAAGTTTTTTTCCTCAATTTTAAAACAGATTTGGTTTTAATTAAACTTGATACCAGTGCTGAACTACTTTAGATATTAGGACTTCAAGGATTAGGATTAGAATGCCAATTTAATCTTAGAAATACATGGAATATCAGGAAAATTTATTCAATATTGGTGATTATTTGCTTTAATGCAGTTAAAATAAAAATGCTGACTTAGTAAACCAGCATTTCCAAACCTAATGTTCTTCATATGTGTTGTAACAATGTTCTCATCATTTGTGGTCAGTGAAAATTACATCTGAATAAGAATAGATGATGCAAAAATAAGCTTTAAACTTCTGAATAGCCCAACTACAGAATGAAATGCAATTATAATGTGATAGATCTTTTGACAGATTACTGCAGGGTAGATTATATTTTTTTATTCTCATATTGTACACATGTACTGTATAACATGTTTATGACAACAGCCTACATATTGGTAGATTATCACAATATGAGTTATCTTATTACAAAGTTATCTGAATTACTTACAGTTTAATCTTCTTTGGCTATCTTTTGTGTTTCCAAATGTAGTACTTCTGCAACAGTCTTTTGGAGAACATGTTGATGACAAACCTCCTAATAGTTGTGCCGTTGAACAATATGACAATGAAAACAAGCTTGCACTCAATCCAGACAAGACCGAGTGGCTATTGATGTTGCCTCCCAAGGTTAGTCCAGACATTCCACCTCTTAGCCTGGGGGAGAAATTATACACCCCTCAGAGAGGGCCCGCAATTTGGGTGTCCTCCTGGATCCACAGCTGACATTAGAGCACCATCTGTTGGCTGTGACCAGGGGGGCTTTTGCCCAGGTTCGCCTGGTGCACCAGTTGTGGCCCTACCTGGACCAGGAGGCACTTCGAATAGTCACTCATGCCCTCGTCACCTCAAGAATGGATTACTGTAACACGCTCTACATGGGGCTGCCCCTGAAGAGTGTTCGAAGACTACAGCTGGTCCAGAACGCAGCCGCGCAAGCGATATGGGGTGTATCCAGATACACCCATGTTACATCTATCCTCCGCGAGCTGCACTGGCTCCCTATTGGTTTCCGGAAGCGCTTCAAGTTGCTAGTCGTTACTTTTAAAGCCCTACATGATTTAGGATCTAGCTACCTGAGAGACTGCCTCCTGCCGCTTACCTCCCAACGACCAACAAGATCGCACAGGTTGGGCCTCCTCCGGTGCCGTCCACCGGACAATGCCAGCTAGCATCTCCCGGGGGAGGGCCTTCTCTGTTGCTGCGCCGGCCCTGTGGAACGATCTATATAATCTTAAATATCATGATAAAATTGCAACAAAATCATAACAATAAAATCCACTGGGAATAGTTGAAAATATTGTACAAAGACTAAAGTAAGTTATACAATCTATATTATTCTGGCTCATGAGGTATATATCTTAATATATATTGTCAAGGTTAACTCAGCTTTCCATCCTTCTGAGGTTGGTAAAATGAGGTCCATATTGTTGGGGGCAATATAGAAGGATGTAAAGCACTGTGAAGTGTTATATAAGTCTAAGTGCTATTGCTATGATGGACTTTAATTTCTTTTCCTATGGTATTTCATTTGCATTAAAACTTCCACAGGAATGAATTCTTCTCTGATTGACTGACAAATGTACACTTGCTTTATCAAGGAGAACATAGAATAATAGGGTTGGAAATGACCTTAGAGCTCTTCTAATCCATCTCCTGTCCATGCCAGAAGATCCTACACTATGCCAGACAAATGCTTAGCCAGTATCTTTTTGAAGACCTCTAATGTGTTATGGAGCACCCATGATTTTTAGAAACAAGTCATTCCACTGATTAATTGTTATGCCTGTCAGAAAATTTCTCCTTAATTCTAGGTTGAATCTCTCTTTAATGATTTTCCACCTGATACTTTTTATACTGCCTTCAGGTGCTTTGGAAAATAAATTGAGTCCCTCTTCTCTGTGGCAAGTTCTCAAGTACTGCAAGACTGCTAACTTATCATCTGTAGCACTTTTCCTTGTTAGACTAGACATACCTAGTTCCCTCCGTTCTTAAAATGGTTTAGCCTGAAGAACTGTTATCATGTATATTGTTCTTCTCTACACTCTTGGACTCTTTCTAGGATCTCAACAGTTTTTGTATGTCATGGTGACCAGAACTGGACATAATATTCAATGTGAAGCCTCACTAGTGCAGTATAGATCAATGCTATCACTTCACGTGATTCTGAAACTAGTCCTCTGTTTATGCAGCCTAGGACAGCATCAGCTTTTTTGACAGCTGAAGCACATGGCACAGCAAAAGAACGTGAAGAATATGCATGGGTACAATTGCATGAAGACTATCATGTCTACTCAACATAAACTAGCATATGGTCTTTGGTCAATCCCAAATTATAGAACAAAGGAAAACTTTTGAGACCATGAACTGTCTTTGCTGCTATATTTTACCTAGGTCTGGAACTAGGTAAAATATACACTCATTATCTCTCGAGTGTTTGCCAGCACGCTAATGCAATAGCTAGGCCTTTTTACTCCTGGCATCATTCCCAGAGAAATACCATTAAGAAAGCAATTCCATAGTAGCACTAGTGAACTCAAGGTCAAATTGTATGCACAAATAGGATTGAACCCTTGATCTGTACTTGGATCAAGGTACATAAGAAGGAAAAGCTTAACATTTTCTTTTCCAGTAATGATTCTCTTCTCATCATCCTTACATCCATCCACCCAGTCATCCACCCACCCATTTAACTCTGTCTGTCTGTCTCTCTGTCTGTCTATCTCTCTGTCTATCTATCTGAAATTTTCATACTGCTTGAGGAGATTCATTACTAAGCTATTCAACAGCAACAAGGCCATGAACAGTTTTCAACTCAAGAGGAAATGTATGAGATTTTTCTTTATTGGCAAAGATCAACAGTGGCCAAGATTAGCATAATTTCAGCACCAAGTAAAGACTCTTCTATTTTGTTAAGCTTTTTTATTTTTATTGTAATTCAAGTTGGTTTATTTTTTAGTAACTGCTGTGCTGCTGCTTAATTAAGTGGTGCTATTACTGTATATTTTATTTTATCATTCAAGTTTTTACTCAGATTATATTTTCGTATACTTTATTGTAAAGAAGAACTTCATCAATTTAGGGAGAAAGGAATGAATGAATGAATGAATGAATGAATGAATGAATGAATGAATGAATGAAGGAAGGAAGGAAAGAAGGAAGGAAGGAAGGATGGATTTAACATCTGCGATGAACACCTTAACACACTTTCATTTTTTTCCTGACTTTTCTTCTCTGCGATTTCCAAAAAAGACTGCTTAAGATTTTTCTTTCAGTTTAAGAAATCAAGCTTTTTCTGCCAGCAACTATCTGTAAAGTATATAAAGTAAAGTATATAACACACAATGTTGTGTCCCTGCTGATATTTCTATACCATGGTGCTGGTAGTATTAGAATCTGTGTAATTTTTTTAATCAAACTAATTAGAACTCCTGAACATTTATTGATAATACCTGCCATTTGCAACTTAGTGCTATTAGACTAGAGGGAGACTCACCAGTAATTATAAGAAGGTGAGCTCCAGAATATTTTAAAACTTCCTTCAGGTAGTTACAATTCTCACTTGCTAAGCATGTTTGAGTTTTAAAAGTACATATTCAACTCATTACTTCAATAGCATCCTGGCCAGGAGGACTATTATAAAATACTTGTAATTGTAACTAGGTGATATCACTATAAATTGTAAAGAATATTTATGCTAATTGGTTCAATACTAAATTGTAAAAGTTTAATATCACAAATCATATCATTGAAATCAAATCCATACCTACTACATAATGCAATATAAATGTAGGTAAAATAACAAAGAACATTTAAAGTTATCTTTGAAAGTGAAGCTAAATGATGAAGTAAAGGAGGTAAAATTACCAAACTTTTAGAATAGCCATAACTGGAATAAACAACCCCATGAGGAACAGTAACATTTTGTCTCATCCTCTACTTTTGTTTTGTAATCTTTTTTTTATATATAAAAAAATCCTTAAAAGCTTCTATAAATAAATATTAAAATGCTGAACTAATAATAATAAAACAACTGTTGGACTGAGAATGGAAAAATTACATGTACCACTACTTCAAGCATGGTATATTTTCTTCCTTCTGCCTAAACTTCTCCCTGGAATTCCATATTCATTTATTTTGCAATTGGCTTAGGTAAGAGTGGGTAGCCGGGATCCTTATAGTATGGAACTGAAATATTTTGAAGCCAAAGTATGATGTGTGGCAAAAGCAGGAGGGAGAAAATAAAAAGAAGTGCAAGTAAGCTGGGAGGCACTGGAACAAGAGATCACAGACTAGATCAATATCATGAACCTCTGGGAACAGTTTGGGGAATCAGTAGTTTGACATCCTTAAAGGATGACTATGGAAGAACAAGAAGTTCAGAAGAAGGGATGAAGCTGGGAGAAGAAAGGGGTGATAGAAAAGGCATATTTTTCTCTTTCCCTGTCCTTTGAAATACTAAGCAACCAACAACATTCCGGCTGTCTAACAGTTGTGGGCCAGAACATCAGAGCACAGTGCCATTGTATGAATTGTGCCTAGAGCAAATATCCATGACATCTACCATAACTCCAACAGAGGAAGTCTTGCAAAATAAACCCTATTTATAATAAAAAGCACCATATCTTTAAAAAAAAAAAAAAAAAAAAAGCTTTGTACAGCCCTTCCAATAGTTAGTCATGCAGCAGTCACCTCATGAATATTACAACGTGCTCTACAGGGGGCTGCCCTGGAAGGAAACTATATTTTCTCAAAATATGGCAGCTCAGGCAATGCTGGATGTGTCAGGTATGCCATATTCTTATATATCAGGATTTAAGAAGTGTGATTCCCCCTTGAATCTTGTCTTCAAACAATATCCCTCCATACATCTCTATGGCCATTAACCTGATGATGTTCTAAAAGTCTTTGAACATTTGGTTTTGCTCCCAGGGCTGAGTTTGTTTCCTCCAGATATGCTGATTTTTTTTCTTTTAATATTTTTTTAAGTACAAATCACCCGGCGTTGTTGGAATTGACCAATTTACTTAAGTTAACACAAAAAATCAATGTAGCCCAGCTTTGTGAAATAAAGCCCATTTAATCAGTGCTGTATGGTGAATTTGGGAACTTATAAGCATGGAAAGAAAAATGCTAACCTCTTTTCTGCTATCATTAGCCAGAAACTGATGTTCAAGGCATAACCATGGTTCAAAAGATAGTAACAGTGGTCATTGATAGCCTAATCTTCTATGAATCTCGCTACGTCTCTTAAAAAGCAAACCATTCATATTAGCTGTCATTAGCAAAATCATGTGTTGCATTAGGAAACAAAAGCAAATCATTTAATCCTATATTTAATTTTAATAAGTAACTTCAGAAGGAGTGAATGGGAAAGAAACCCGTCCTATCTATGTCATTAATGAGATGCTTGATTTTATTTGCAATTATTTGACTTATAAAGTGATCAATTTAATTTAGAAGAACATTACTGGCAGTTAAAATTTGTTAATTCTAAGATGTACCCCATTTTTAATTTCACAACCATGAAGTTTAAATGTGCAATAAATGACTTAAATTACTATATTGGTATTTAAAAAAAAATTAGACAAAGCTACTTTCTTAGAAGCTACCTACATTCATCATTTCTTCCTTGAACCAGAGTTCAATTCAGCACAGGAGACAATAGTGCTGCAGTGAAAAAAAGACTGCTGGAGGAGGTTCATTCTATGCTTTGTAATGAAAACTTGATTTTATCATTAAAACTTTAAAATTCTTCTTGAAGAAAGTGCTTTTTCATTGTTGCCATGTTATTGCTATAGATTTGTAAATGATAAACTGTAATATGTAATGCAATTGTGACTAGATTCCTAGTTATTTCAAAGCTGTATGATGATAATGAATGCAGATAAGAAGTCTAAATGTGGACCTATATGTCATTTACCAACCTTTGTGGGAGCTAATGAAGTACAAATAAAGTCTATAAATCCTCATAGCTTTCAGGCTGGCCCTTCCCACCTCTTCTGGCAGTGTACATCATAACATCTCCTTCAAGTCAGATTTGAGTCTTGATGAGTCTACAGAGTCTACATAGATAGTGATGCAGTGGTATCCTCCTGTACTGAGATCTTTTTCAACTTTCTTATTTAATCAAATCCTGATCTTCCTTTAGTTATGTGCTAAATCACACACTCTTAGATCCTCAAACTTGACAAGACCATACAGAATGAAATAAAAATAGATAAAGCCTTATACATTCTTTCACCATTTGGGCAATTTCTCTATAATTGCCTTATTTGAAATGTGAGATGCTCTCTCCTTTTTTTTCATGATAAATATGTAAGTTTCACTTTCCTCAACAAAATATTTCCCAGGAAAAGGTAGCATTCTTTGGTATTATTGTTGTTATTTTCATTCACTCTCTGAAAATTTTTCTTTCTCCCGCTATGTTTCCCACAAATAGAGGAATAAGTTACTTGTGCAGCTCTTAATATTCTTGAAGCTCAACTCTCTGAAATCAGATCAAACAACATAAATTATTAATTTTATTTTCTAGCAATATTAATATCAAAAGTTATATACTCTTCTCAGAAAAATGACTAGAAGCATTGGCTCTATTTCTCCCTCCTCCCAATGATGCTTGCTCACTCATTAATTTAATAAGGAAGACATTCACTTAAGTGGTGTGATTATCATTTCATACTGCTACAAGTTGTTTTCTAAAATTTCTTTTTTTCTCAAATACTGTTTTAGACAGATTACAGATTAATAAAGTTGAAAGGGACTGCTGACTTTTATTTACCATTTGACTTCAAAACTGTCTTCCAATTTATGTTATCCTCCATGTAATTTCTTCATTACATCTTGCTATTTGAGGTAAAGCTTCACTGAAATACTTGAAAATATTTCAATTCAATGAATGATTGATAATGGTTTCATTATTTACACATTCATACTTTTTATGTAGCATTATGCAATCATAATAGTTTAAAATCACAGGTATACTGCATTTCCATATGCATTTTTTTCAATTAGCAACAATGAAAGATAACACTAGAAGACACATACATAATGGACAGATATGGTACTGTATATTTCTCAAATTACAGAGAAAGAGAACCATTTTCTGGTTCTCCATTCTTATGGTTCTTCTTAGGTCTATGTTATGTTGGGCAACAGCAGAATATAGTAAGGGATGGAAGGGTTTGGAAAATTTCAAGATGGCAGTCATAACCTTACAATCCAAGCTCTATTTCTTACTATATGCATGCAATGTTGGCACACATACAAATGAGTAAAGACTTCAATTGCATTGTCATTATTGTCATTTGGTTTTTATATATATATATATTTATTTTTATTTTTCATTTCATAGACAACAATGGGAAAAGGGGAAGGAATGGGAAAAAGGGGGGGGAGACCCCATCATCACATACAATATGTCATTTAATCACAGGTGCATCCCTACTAAATTTATACATCCCATATCTCTCTGTTGTATATTTAATAAACACCACAATAAGCTAGGGTTTAAAAAAGAAAAAAAAGAAAAAAAGGGGGGGGGGAGGGGGGGAAAGCCAAAAGGGACAAAGAGGACAAAAAGGACAAAAAAGTCCAAAAAAGAAAAAAGAAGAAGAAAAAAAAAGGAAAAGAGAAAAAAAAGGAAAAAAAAAAGAACCATCATCCCATGCAGCATGTCGTTTGGTTATAGTTGTTTTAACATCTGCATCTTCAAATAATATTTACCGTCTCAGATATTCCATCTAATATATCTAAAGGCCTCATTTTCATTCTACAATATATATTCAGTTAACATTAGCATTATTTTTCCCCAGAAAGTATACTTCTATTCATTGTTAACCTTGTATTTCATACCTTCAAACAGAGATCTTATTCCTTCGTTTTTCAACAAGGCATCGCTGCCTATATATACCAGTTTTCATTTGTTCCCCTATTAGAATTGCTTTATCAGCAGCGAGATATCATTATAGTAAATTCTTAACCTTATACAATATATCACCAGACCTTATATTAATACTTCATTGTATCACTGTTGGGTTATTTCACAGCATAATTATATCATCATTTACTTTTTTCAATTAAGACATAAGTATATCATTTTTCATTTCCAAAGTTTTTTTTTCTCTTAGCCACCGATAAAACAAATCCCATATCTTATAAAATTGTTCATCCTCTTGCTCTCTAATTTCAAATGTCAATTTACTCATTTCGGCACAGTCCATTATTTTTCGGATAACTTCTTCCTCTTTTAGTATTATTTCGTTTTTCCAGTTTTTTGCAAATACAATTCTGGCTGCTGTTAACACATTTACAATCAGATATTTTAAGTCTTTGTTGTAAGTTTCTGGTATGATTCCCAATAAAAAGACCTCTGGTTTAAAGTCTATTTGTTTGTGTGTCATTTTCTCCAACCACATGTGGATTTTAGTCCAGTATCTTTTAGCTTCAGTGCAAGTCCACCACATGTGGTAGTATGAACCAGGTATCTGGTGACATTTCCAACACTTTTCTGATTTATTCTTGAACATTCTTGCGATTCTAGTCGGGGGTAGATGCCACCTGTAAAACATCTTATACAAATTTTCTCTATATGCAGTAGACATTGTCATTTTGTAATTTTGAGACCACAATTTCTGCCAATTCTCTAAGTCAATCCCATATCTAAAAAATTTTCCCCAAGCTATCATGGTTTCTTTAACTTGTTCTTCATGTAACTTAAACTCCAATAAATATCCATATAGTTTTTTAATTACTCTTTCATCAGTACCTGTTAGAATTTTGTCTAACTCAGTCATTTTGTTATAAAGACCTTTAGTTTTTCTATCTTCATTATATCTAGATTGTATCTGTACATATGAATACCAATTCATTTCCATCCCTTCTTGCTTTAACTCTTGACTAGATTTGAGTTCACCCTCTGTATTCAATAATTCTGTATATCTAACTGTTTGTTCCTTTTTATATATTATCGGATACGAAAATGCTTCAATTGTTGATATCCAGACTGGAGTTTTTAAGTAATGTAATCTTTTAACCTTTTCCCAGTTTAACAACAACGCCTCCCTTATGTAATGTCTTCTAAAATAACCATGTGATTTAGTTCCCTTATACCATAAGAACGCGTGCCATCCCAACAGCAAGTCGTGACCTCCGTGGCGTTTGTTAATTACTAATTGTTCAGAAAGGCTAAAAGAAAGCGAAGAAAAGCAAAAAAAAAAAAAAAAAAAGCCACAGATCTTCAAAGCACTTTAAGTTTAAGATTCAATGTCCCCATTAGATTCAAAATTTAAAATATCAACAACAAAAAAGAGGAACAGAAAAGGCCGATTTAAATTACAAGAAAGTCCAGCCCGGCTTCCAAAGATTAAAAAAAGGAACAGAAAAATAAACTTCAAAATGGCAACATTATCCTCGCCGCTTTTCTCACTCATCAGCCTTATTTTAAACTAAGATTCCAAATTTAGAATGTTCTCTTTCCAACAAGAAAAAAGGATTTAAAACTCACACCAAACGACATGCTTATATCCAGCTCTCTCTCTGGGCTTCTGCAGTTGTAGTCAGCATCCGCTGACCCGGAATTCACTGGATTAGGAGGGCTTTCCTTAGGTTCCCAGAGATTTTGCGAACATCTCTGGGACCACTGGAGTTCCCACCACGTCACTGTCTCTACAGGACAGCTTAGATTCAAACGAATCGTCCAAAAATAACCCCGGTATAGATGGTCCCTCAGGAACTGCCTGAAAGTCCGTCTTCTCACTGCTAAGCCGTCATTTGGGGGTTTTGATACACTTTTCTTCTTCTTCTGTGAGTTCTATTTTATGAAATTGAAATTAAACTGGACATGATTCTGGTTAAGCCCATCTGATTGGAGGAAGTATCTCCTATATTTATTTGTTATATTTCAAAAGTTCAGCAGCTGGTGATATTGTGGTGTTCATTCCCTAATAGTATCGATCTACATGTACGAAGTGATCATAAGTAAGGATGGGAATGAAAATCAAGTTATTTGGAATATTGTCTCTCTTCATAATAACCATCTCTTTCCATGTGCTGCTATCTTAGTACTGAATGTTGTTTGAATAGTAGCATGCCTAGAGGTTTTCTCTGTAGTGGAGCCTTTCATGTGTAATTATTTTCCTCTTAATTCTTAGTTCATCAACAAAATGAAATATTTCTCTTTAAATAAGTTTTGCTTAATTTAATTTATTCATAGTAAGTTTTTGTTCTTTTTTTGTCTCCCTAGCTGATGTAAATACATTTTAATTATTGGTTATTGTTATTTTTATGTTATTTAAGCTCTACATAAAGTAAAAAAAGTATTTCTGTCAGCCTTTCACACTTCCCAATTAGAAGTATTTATTGTTCTTTTTAAAAAAATTCTCAAGGAATGTGAAACATATTAAAGAATTAGTATATGAGTTTAACTGAAGTGAAAGGCTAAGATAAAGAAAATTGGGTTCAAACCTTTGCTGAGCCCTGATTTAGTGTACAAACACTGTTTTCTCTGCAGAATTTGATTATCCAGTATGTACACCTGACGTTTTGTTATAGTTTTGTTACTCGGTCAAAGCTTCTATTATTTCTGCAGAACAGATTAAAGCTTTTTAAATGAACTATATACATTTAGTATTATGTGGAACATTGTAGTTCATTACAGTTAACACAATATTGGAATTAAAGGGAATCTGGATATATTTTTCATTTAAAAATACATATATGCTCAGAAGAAACAGAATATCCAGTATGCATTATTAAATTATGTGAACAGCTTCTCTATAAAAAGGAACTTGTTTTTCTGTATGGTGTAAATTTCTGAATGTGGAAATTAATTCATGGGAACAGAGTGATGTGTTTGGCCTACAGAATATAAAATGGAGAGTCTAAGCCAAGGCAGATACTGAGCAGTTGAATTAATACTATATTAAGTTTCAAGGAAAAATATTTGGAAAAATGAGTACAGATTTGTATGTTCTTTCTTTTAGTGTTTATAAGTACTTCCATTTGTCAGCATAGCTGTCAAGTATGTCAGCTGAGTAAATGGCTATGTTATTAGTTTTGGAGTCTACAGTGGTAGTCCAAATTGAAATATTGATAATACTATAAATTATTTCTCAGAAATGTTAGCTATCTATAAAACAGAAGTGAGATATAAGGATGAGCTGGTGGGTGAAATTTAGCTTCTAAACACAATTCTCAGGCCTCAGTTCACTTTCATTGAATTCACTACTGCTATCTCTTTTGAGAACTGGGATGTACTAAGAAAAGACATAATTTTTCTTTCTCTTGGTTTGAATGATTTTGGGGATTGAATCTCGGCTGAGAGCCAGTTTGGTGTAGTAATTAAGACACCAGGCTAAAAATTAGGACACTGTGTGTTCTCGTCTTACTTAAGGCACATGCCAGTTGAGCGACTTTAGGCCAGTCATTCTCCATCAGACCTAGGAAGATGGCAATAACAAATCATTTCTGAAAAACTTGTCAAGAAAATTTCTGAGGTTAGTCCAACCCCAAAAATTAAATTTAAAAGAAGGCATATAGAAATTAGCCTTTTCAGACTGAAGATGAAACCTCTTGTATTATTAAGATGAACCTCTTCAGAATTGGAATGAATGCAATAGGACTATGTGATGTTTGTAAAACAGTATATCCCATCTTTTGTTATTATATGCCTTATTATAATGACAAAGTTTTATTATTGTAGGGATTATTCTACTTGAGTGTTTGAGTTTCCTCTTTAAAAAAAGTGCTGAATAACAGAATAAGATCTCTCCAGCTCATATGGGTATTTTTGCAAGACTTTGGGACTGGCGATTGATTGTGACTAACAGACTACACAAATTCTTTTAGTAAAGATGAAAATATATAATGCCCTAATTTTCCCATTGTCTTTCAGAAGAAAGTAATAAAAAAGAAAGAAATCCAGGATTTTAGTTTACAGAGTCTGGTACTGCGATTGCACTTGATATGTTATTCCCTGATGTAAATGAAGATGAAGCAAAAGGGTACAAGTGGTATGAATGGTGCAATAGTCTCCTTAAGATGAAGCCTACTCAAGATGAATACACAATAAAATAAGGTCCATTGGATACACATTATATTGCTCAAAAGACAGCAGAGTAATGTGACTTTCAATTATTATTTTTCTCTTTTAAAATATTTATTGTTTGGTTGTGTTTTTCTTTTTAATAAATGAAGCTTCCCACAATTTGTGAATTCTGCAAATTATAGGCATGCTTATTTTGAGATCTCATGTGTCTTCTAACACTCATAATCATGCTAAGTAATATCATATTCATATTAAATATGTAATACTCACATTATCTAAAAGGGTGAGTTGCTATCAAATAAGCAATGTATATTATTTGATAGTTTTAGGTTGGATACCTAGCTGACATTAAAGAAAACAGTTTTACAGTTTTGTCATCATTGGTGCATATCTGTGGTCAGCTGTATGTATACGGTATCTACTTTGAAAATGTTATTAATGTAATGTATTGATGTAAGCTTTGATGCAACAAATGCATAGCTTGGTTCATATTGATAACCAATAAAACTGAAGAGACCAATGCAATCATAGAATTATGAGGAGCACATTATTTAAAAGCACCTGAATACCTGGCTCTGCCAGTTGTCCGGGGGGCTCCAATGAGACTGCAGCATTCTGGAGATGGCTATTGGATTAGAAAGATTCCACCTCTCCCTGTACTTCATGTTCTGTTCCTCTCCATATTTTAAAACAGACTTACTATGCTTATTATCATTTTAATGTATTCTAGTTTTTACATTTGAAAGCCACCCAGAGTCATCTCTGGACAAGATGTGTGGCACATAAATTTAAATAAATAATAAGTAAACTTTTTCATTTCATTGTAGGAAAAATATAAGAGGATAATGCACACATTGATTTAAAAATGATCCTGTGGTAATTTTTATAGTATTTAAGTTTCAAATGACACATTTTCTCCAACAATATGATAAATTGTATGACAGCAGGAAAAAGGACTGGCCTTCAGGCAACCATCTTGCAGTGTAAGCAATGTGACATATTTTAAATAAATTAAACCCGTAAGCTGTCTCTGAAATCAGTCAACAAGCCTATGCATGTTTGAAAATATTTTCCTACTACAGTAATGGATGTTTGGATTAAGCAAAATAAGTAAAACACACTGTCAAATTTTGAAAAAGACAACTTTAATAAATTAGATATTGATTAAATATACATGAAATGAAGATAGAAGAATTTCATTTCATATAGAGTAATATGATAAAAATCAAAACAAAGTAACATATTAATACTGTTTCTCATGACCAAATATATCAATTAAGAGAAAATATCATAATTAAGTATTAATTAAATTTGATATAGCCCTGAGGATGTTCAGTAACTGCATTTTTAGTGGTTTTGGAGTGTTGGAATTTTTTTAATGTTGGCTTTGTTCTGACGAGTTTGTACCCTTTGGGGGGGGGATGGGATGGGCATGGCCAGCTTGATTTTACCCATGTCAGGAGCACCTGTAGTAGCCTGAATGCTTGCCAAGGAAAATGGCCTAACAAGCTCCATTTTTGGCTGGGACGGTCCCTGCAACCTCTGCTAGTGAAAACAGAGCGCGGGAGGGCTATGTCCAATTTCAGCTGGAATAGCCTCCTACAACCCGCTGCCAGCACAAATGGAGCTCAAGACAGTCACATGCAGCCCACCTGAGTTCCATTTCTCCTGGCAGAGGCACCACAGGCTGGTCGTTCACTGTTTTCAGAGCAGCCCCACAGTCCAGGTCTAAGCTCCACATGAGTTTGACACCCCTGATCCAGTCCATTTATCTGGTCAATGCAAAAATTCATTAGTACAACATTCTTGGCACCTCTATTCACCTCTATTTAAATGCTTTTAGCAAAGTTGAGCACCAGCCACTGAGCAATTTTATTTCATTTTTTAATAGTTCTTATCATTAAAACATTTTTTCTATGTTTAACCTAAATATGTATCTTTTAATTTAAGCTCCTTATTCTGGGCTTGTGATTCAGAACAACTTGAAAAAGTCCCTGCCTAGTCCTCTACATGACATTCCTTCACGTTCTTGGAGAGAGCTATCAGGTCATTTATCAGTCTTGGCTAAACCTATGCAGTGTCTCTAATAATCACTCATTAATTTTTTTTCCTTCCAACCTACTTGTATATTTATTTACTTGTACATCCTCTGGATGTGCTCCCATTTGTCAAGGTCCCTCTTATAATGTAGTACCCAAAACTGGATGCATATAGGTGTAGTTTGATCAATTAAGAATATAAAGGAACAATGACATGTCTTAATTTTGACACTTTACTCCTGTTGATGTACACCAAGACTGTTTTCTTTTTTCTTTTTTTGCAGCTATATTGCTGGCTAGCATTTCCATTTTGAGCCTTTAAGATCCCATTTTCTTATACATATGCTGCTGTCTGTTGTTTTCTTTCGTTCCCCTCCCCACAACAATACATCTTAACCACAGCTGCAGTCAAAAGTATATACATAAGTGAATACTGAATAACTGCCTTGATATATTTGAAAATAAATAAAAGAAACTCTGTTATAAATAAAGGCATGAACAGTAACTTTTCTCTTATGTTCTGAATCCTATCAATTTTGCAATTACTACATATTGTTTTGGTTTCCCAGTCTATATCATTGCCAAACCTCTTTTCTATTTTTCAAAGTAATTTTTATTAAGAATTTTAATTATAATATAAAAATAATATTAATCAATGGAGAAGGAAAAGAGAATGGAAAATGATATAACAAGTGAAATTATATATATTTGTGTGTGTGTGTATTTGTGTGACAGAAATCACATGGAAGTATATATGAATTCAGCAAATAATAATTAATACAAAAATTTCAGGAATTGAGTAATTTAAATGTTAGAGTCATTTAGTCTAAGCTTTATTCCATAAACATTCAGTATTTGAAATTAATTCAAAATTGATTTTAAAAGACTCCCCTCCATATTTATGACCCATATATTTGGAATCAAAATGCATAAAACATGCACATTTTTGGAAGTAGAAATGATATTGTTCAACTTTCTTGTCCTCACTAACTGTTCTTTTTGCCCATTTGATAATTCATTAATATGAAGATGGCATTTAATTTCATTGTACAAGGTACAATGACAATAAAGTAAACTAACTAAATGAATCTCTGTGGAGTGAATCATTTGCTAGCATTAAATTATCTGATTCATTTATCAGAGGTTAGAATGCAGTACTGCAGAATTTCCGATTGATGTTGTGGTGAGATCAGACACAAGGAGCAGGTCTCCACACTCCCATGCTGAATCCTCCCAATTGGTGGATTCCAAAAGGAGCCAAAGCCTCCCTGCAGGAGAGACGAAGAAAATAGGGGTGCCATGCATGATCACAGAGAATCACAACTCTCTTGCCTGACCTGGGTTTTTTTCCCCCCTCTCATTTAGTCCCTGAACCTAAAGGGAAAAAGAAGAAAATCCAGAGAAGAAAAGAGACTCTTAGAATTACCTTTTTAAAGCAGTGAACAACCATAGAGAGAAAAATCCTAGACCCAAATGAAAGGAACCAAGGGTAGAAAAACTGAGGGAAGAAAAGCTAAAGATCTTTTAATTTAAAAAATGGATTTTAAATTGGGTAGACATTGTTTTGTTTTAATATTTTTTATTTATTTTCAAAACAAACACACAAATCCTCCTTCTTTACATACTGTAAAAAGTGTATCAGTTGGTTACAAAAAGTTTTTGTGCATCTCTTCCACCGTCATCAAATATAATTTATATTAATTCTAATATCTTAACTCAGATATTTATTATATTACCATCATCATACCTCCACTTTTATTTGACTATAATTATTTAAACGTTCTTCATCATAAAATATACCAAGATTTCATACATAACCACATGCCGGCATTTCATTTACTTATTTATAAAATCCTCCATTAACACTAAATCCTCATATCCTGTTTTAGCTAAACATCCATAATATTTAATACCGAAATTTTCTAATCCTGTATGTATATAATTTATTATCATTATCCTTTCTTTGTTTAACTATATCCTATATCATAACATTTTCCCCCTATTAGTTAAAACTTAGCTGTGTCCAATATTGTTCTTTTTTATTGTTATTGTTATTAATAATCTTTATATATAGTCCAAAAATATTTCTAACCTTCCCTTCATGGGTAACATTCAATATTCATATCTAATTATTACTTATCATAACAGCTCAACATTGTATACATTACTATCATTATCAATTTTTATTTTACTATATCTATTATCACTGAATTTAACTAAGTTTAGCTAGTTTTAAATTATACTCTTCCATCTATCAACCTGTATCTCTCCAATAGCCAAACAATCTTATGTCTTTTTCCATTTGTGGATCCAGTCCTCCAAACATCTTCTTAAACAAATCTTTATGAACTCCTCTTTGCAATCCCTTGTTTATAGTATCTCTCAGTTAATATTGATGCCCTCCTTCTGTTTCCTTTTTCAGCTTATTTTTAATTCTCAGCAGTGTTATCAAATATTTTGCAAATAGTATTTCATAGTCCATAAATTCTTTAATGCTTCCTTCTTCTTCTATGTCCTGTCCTTTGAAGTAATTTTTCTCTCCCTCTTCCAATATTCCACTCTTTCCTCCCTCAGAAATAAACCAATTGCCACAAATATCAACAGGCTCAGTCTCTTTATATTTGTCTTCCATTTCAATTTTTTGAATTTCAATCTTCTTATTTTGTGTTTGAAAAACATACCCAGTTTTTTCATCACATTTCTTTGCTAAATGCACCAAATAATCCATTTTCTTTAAATTCGTTCCTCTGTATCCAACACCCTCTGGATAGCAAAGAGTACTTCTCGGAGAGACGCCATGGTTATACACAGTTGTATTTTTTCTTAGAAGCTCAGCAAGATTGAAACACTCTCTCGCAAACTCTCTGCAAGTGAAAACAAACTTCAAAGGGACAGCTGTAAAATCTTATCAGATCTTAAGTCAAACAGCCACACAATAAAAGCTTGGAATGTCGAAGTCAAAACAATCCATCTGTAGTTTACAGTGAATCACAGAGAAACGTTAAAGGGATAATCCATCCATTTGAAAAGGTTTTGCTTAGAATCAATCCATGTAAATAGCATTTAAAAAGCAAGATAACCACTGTCCAGAACCATTACAAAAATAAAATTCACCACTAAATTCTTCTATTCTTTGATTTAAATTAGTTTTTAGATTTTATAGGCAGTCCATTTTTTAAAACAATAAAAGTTTCTCACCAGCTGAAATCACCCTCTATTCCACATTGTTCCATTCCTTTTTGAGGCCGCCCTGACTTTGTCAAACTGGAATTTTTATTACCAGCAGAAGACTTTGCTTTGCTTTTCTCAGAGTTTTTGTGATATCCCAGAGATCAGAAAGATGTAATCTTCCTGTTTATCATCTCTTCGGGATGATTTAGGTCCATTGGAACCCCCCAGCAATAAAAGTGTCAGCTGCGATCTCAGAGCTTTGAGATTGCACATTGTCATGTCACAGCATCATTGGGTAGGAATTGTTATGGAAGCATTATAATATGCTGGAACTATGTACCTGAATTGATTTGAATATTTAATTTTGTCTCTATAAACTAAATTAAATTTGGATTTTAATTTATCATGTTTGAAACAATGCTGAAATCTCTGTTGATGCTACTATCTAATGGAATGGAATATATTATCCCATACAAATCTAGGAAATTTTTGACAGAAGAAATAAGCAACATCTTTTTGAAGGATTGTGGTATTGTCCCATAATTAATTATTTTACTATTGTGATAAGGAAGGCTTTTAAGTAAAGTAAAGTGACTTGTTGTATGAAAACTGTCTGGACTATTTAAATGTAATTGATTAATAACCCTGAGATGTAGACAGCTATGATTATTGAACTGAATATGTTGTTTGTGGCCCTGACTAAAAGTGGACTTATTAAACTAAAACAAGATGCCTTTTCTGGGGGAAATGAGTGAGGTTTCAAGAGAAATGGCATGGATGTTACAAAGCATTAGGGATACCATGGCAAAAAACCAAAGAGATATAAAAGGCTTAATCCAAGGCATAAGTGTCAAAGTAGAAAACATCATACAACTGGCAATGAATTAAGATCAAAGAGTCCAGGAAAGAGAGGAGGCAGCCAAAAGTATAGAGGAAAAGATAGAACAGATAAATCGCCAAACAAAACAAGAGGATGAGAAACACTTTTTGAGAGATATAAAAATAGAACTGGAATTGTATGATTTGGAAGATGTTTTTGAAAGGGAGATAGAAGTATGGGTGGATATTCTGGAGATATGGCAGCTTAGAGGATAGATATAGGAGAAATATTTAGATGGAATAATGAAGATACAGATGTTGACAGAGACAAAGATCCAGGAGAGGAGTATCGTAGGAAAGCCAAAAATGGATAAATTGAAGTATTAAAATGGGCAAGGATGATGGATAGAATAGAGCTATTTCCTCCTTTTTTTCTTTCTTATTTTTTCTAATATAATAATGGCCTGATTAAAAACTAGAAATAGAGGTAGAAATAATATAAACCTTTATATAAAGGACTATGTATTAACATAAATATGTGTCATGACATTAGAATTAGTAAGAGTGCCCTGATTAGAAGCCATAATAGAGGTAGAAATAATAATTGGGGGGAATATTAGTAGATATAATTTCTATATAAATTGAAAATAAGTAATATTAAAATAGAAAGATGAGAGGTTGAAGGTATTACTATGTATGTTCAAGAAGATCATTGACATTAGAATGGAACGTTGAAATATTGAATAACTACTTTAAAATAATCAAGTACATTAATATTAGGATTATATAAATTTGATTAAAGTAATAATTGTTGTTATTTGTGTTAACATGAACCATAGCCAGAGGCCACACTGTTCATGTTTTGATATTGATATATGTTTAAAAATAAAAAAAAACAAATAAACCTTTGGAGGGTGGGGAGAATGCAACACTTTAGGCTACTTCTACTGGCTTCCAGTTGTTCAGCAGTTCAATTCCCACCAACTCAAGGTTGACTCAGCCTTCCATCCTTCTGAGGTCAGTAAAATGAGAACCCAGATTGTTGGGGAAATATGCTAACTCTGTAAACCAGTTAGAGAGGACTTCAAAGCACTGTGAAGCAGTAAGTCCCGAGAACCTAATATGTCATAATGCTACGACCATTGCTATTGGGACCGAAGACACTACATATATTTTTTCCCTTACTTTTATGTCATAGATGTTTTTGGAATGCTAATTCTTCAAGTACTTGCTAATTCTTCAATTATCTTCAACATTAACTTCCCAGGTTTAAATCTGACTCTTTTCCCTCTGAAATGAAAATCAGTAGGCAAAAGCTGACTTTTGCAGGAGGACAGATATAATTGTTTAATAAAATGTGTTAATATAAAAGGTGCTACCAGATGCCTTCTGATTTAAGATGGAACCAATAATTGAAATTCACCACCAAATCTGTGTTTATGTGCTGGAAAAGATATCACTTTTCCTGCTTTTACTTTGCAGATTGTTGGTGACAAGTTTAATAATAAAATGAAATTATTTTCTATTCTTTATTCTTTAGTCTGTAGAAATGCCTCAAGGAGCTATTACAAATTAATCTCCTTTGTAATCCCCTTGCAGAAGACAATATAGTACCTCTATGATTACTTTTGCTAAAAAAAAAAACAACTAGAAATATGCCTCTATCTGTCTGTCTCTCTTCTCTTCTCCCTTCCCCCCATTTATTTTTCTTAGTATCTGGAGAATATTAATGGGAAAATGTCTGTGCTATTCATTTTTTTCTGAGAATACAGAGATACAAATTTATTAGTTCTGAAATCATAGTGGCTCTGGGATTCATTCACTCTAATTGTCTGATTTTTGTGCATTTAAATTCTCAATTATGGTGACGATGCCTATTAATATAACTTTCCTGCAGCGTGTTTCTTGGGAAATGTAAAAGAAAATGGTTGTATATCATCAAATTACATACCAGTACCTATTCAGAATTCCCAGTTCTTTACCAGTTTTTGAGGTAGTGTTTGTTGCAGATGATTAAGAAAAGAAAAATAAAAAAATAGGTGAGAGGTACTTTTTTAGATGAAAATGAGTTACAGAGAGACAGAGAGAGCTCACATGAGAACATTGTTACATATTATGATGTCATATGAGAAGGGTATGTACCAGACAATGAGAAATAAGAATCAGAACTTTTCAAATTGGGTTTAATATTTCTTTCTTCTCTTAATGCCTATTGAATAGCTTTTGGATTTCTTTTTTAGTCTTCCAAGATAGTGTATTTTCAATATGTCTGTCATTATTCCTAAAGGAACAATATATTATTAACTTGGTGCTTGGGGTAAAATATTGAGTTACTGTCCTCCTTACTTTAGTATTCAGATATTAGTAATGCATAATAAGCTGAATCATAGCTCAATTGTTTCATATTTATGACTTGTAGGATTTCATTTGCTTGAGTTCTTGCTTCATTTTTGGCATTAATGAATTACATAAACTCATTAATTAGATTGGGGTGGGCTTTTTTGCCCTACTCACCACCAAGTTGTCAGTAATGACTTACACAAAATCATTTTTTCCAACTCACCACCAAGTTGGCATTAATGAATTACACAAACATAACTACCCATCAAGATTCCAGTAGCTTTATTCAAGTTCTGCCACTAACTGATGGGTGTGTTAAATGAAGAACACAGCCACCTGGATGCTGTTCTGCTTGAAAGAATTTTTATCTCTGTTTACAATTCATTCAATTATAATTGGCAGTTCTGTCAACATTTCTTCATCAGTTCTGGAGTGTATTGTTATAGCTGAATACATATAATAGCTGTCACTTTTCTTTTCTCAGCATACAGTTCTATTTGTTATTTTCCTCTGCTTTTAGTAGCTTAAGTCATGTCACTTATATTGCATGTGCATTGACAGGTTTTTGACTGATGCACAAATTAATTCAAAGGAAAAGAAAGGGAAAAAAAGATTCTCTTTCCTTGACACTTTTATTTTTATTTTTGCATGCTGCCTTTGACAGGCTTTAAAATGCTGTTCACATATTTAAATGCATATTTACATGCAGATAAATTTGCTAGATAAGAAATGTATTGCTCATGCTTTTTGTTCTTCAATTGGTTTTTGGCTATATGGGAAAGATGGAGTCACTTAAAAAGCCATCATACCCCTATCCACGTATATTTATGGTTATTAGTAAGAATACTTAAAATAAAGTACCAGCATTTTATAATGTAAAATACTACAAATATAAAGGTAAAGGTTCCCCTTGCACATATGTGCTAGTTGTTCCCGACTCTAGACTGCGGTGCTCATCTCCATTTCGAAGCCGAAGAGCCAGTGTTGTCCGAAGATGTCTCTGTGGTCATGTGGTCAGCATGACTAAATGCCAAAGGTGCAATGAATGCTGTTACCTTCTCACCAAAGGTGGTTCCTATTTTTCTACTTGCATTTTTACATGCTTTCAAACTGCTAGGTTGGCAGAAGCTGGGACAAGTAATTGAAGCTCGCTCCATTACGTGGCACTAGGGATTCAAAGTGCTGAACTGCTGATCTTTCTGATCGACAAGTTCAGCATCTTAGCTACTGAGCCACTGTGTCCCTTACACCCACTATAAATATATAATCACATAAAATTATGTTTTGTAATAGTATAATCTAAGTAATGCAAAATGTACAGCCAGAGATTTGGGATACAGTATGTTCAAATCCCAATATCATGGAGATGACATTAACGTTTGATATAGCAAAAAGTGACTGATATCAATCATTATATTTTAGACGATCTGTAATTTAAGAGCTTGCTATTATTGAAGAGGAAAGGGTCATATCACCTGTTCCAAAAGAAGGGGGTATACAAGGTTTTCCTTCAGAACAAAGCAGACAGTAATCTCTTGAGTATACCCTACCTCAAGATTTTCTGCCAAAAATAGGAAGTTGAATTTGAATTTTAAAAGTAAAAAAATCATTCAATTCTATGGCACATTAAAGGCTAGCACCTTTACCTATTGTGAAGACAGTATTAAATTCTATACAATTATTTCTAATGTACCATATATATGTACCATATAAGGCCTCACACCAGTGGGTGGCTCCCAGTTTGGCCCAGTTCTGTCGAACTGGTAATAGGGCCAGCAGGAAGCTCCGCTCACCCAGCCAGATGCTTCTGCACATGCATAGAAGCATTGTGTGTGTGCGTAAATGTGTGCAAGAGCACAAGTGAACTGGTAGTAAACTGGTTAGCAACCCACCACTGCCTCATACATACTTGTCCACCAGTTCATATGTAGAATACAACACTGTATGTGGACTTCAGAATAGTCTTTTTCACTAGCAGCAATCTTTCTCCTGGTGCACTGTTGTATTCTTCTGCATAGATTGTGCTTTGCTAGGAACATATTGTCCTGATTTCTCAGATTAGCCTTTGTGAGATGCCATCAATTGTTCAAGTTGCACAGGTGACTGCCATCCTGACCATCTGCAAAGCGATTGCCAATCACAACAGAACTGTGATTGCCAACTCTATTGACAAGATGGAGTTGGAAAGTGTTTCTCTATGTAAGAAATGAAGTCCCTATGCTTAAGTTGGAAACAAAAGCAGAAGCAACTAATATTGACCTTTTAGACAGCAAAAGCTATGCAAGTTCAGTTTTCTACTGTTTTACAGGTGGAAGACACATGAGCCATGGAAAATGTTGTAAGGCAGGGGTGTAAAACTCTTGTTGTCATGGAGGTGTTACATGATGCATTGTGACATTTTCCCCTTCACTAAACCAGGCATAGGTCTGGCCAGCGTGTGACATATCCGGCCCATGTGCTGGGAGTTTGCCATCCCTGTTGTAAGGCTATGATAAAACTGAGTAGATCTTTATCAGTAGAAAGACTGAAGTAATACAAAAACCAGAAACAATATTGTAATAAAGAACCAGGATGCTCTGTCCTCAAAAGTAACACTTGACAGAAAATAGAGACAGAACATTAAAATACTTCAAATACTTAATTTAACATTTTCCTTTTTTTAACCAAAACATTGCTTTAATACCACAGAGACACCATAATCAGTTACCATTTGTCTGTTTGAGGTAGGTGACCCTTTCAGATCCTACCACTTGTGTTACCTTGGCCGCTGTCCAACAAATGTGTCCATTGTATGAGCTAGTTCTCAAGAAACAAATGACATTCGGAATTGTATAGACAATCAGTTGCACATGTTTTATTTTGTTTTTTAAAAGATAGAAGTCAGAACAAGCTATTAATCAGAGAGGTATACAGCTCAGTCTGGACTGCTTGACATTTTTTTCCGGACACCCCCAACTAGAAGGAAATAAATCTGACTTAGAAATCCTATTAAATGCCTTTGTTCAGCATTCAGTCTTTTCAACATGTTTTCCAGCCAATATGTTCAACACAAATCAAACTTGTTTATACTCTTACAACATATCTGCACTATAAAAATATCTATATTGCTTCCTGCAAATCCTAACTCAGCATTATTTTAACTCTCTAATGCAAAAAAAAATCCATGTGTTAAAATACCACTACACACATTTTTCTCTTAGATGCTTGGTCCTTGTTTGTTTGTTTGTTTGTTTGTTTGTTTAAAAATGTCATAAGATGACAAATAGAGTTTTGGAAGGTCATCTATTGTTGATTATTCAAAAGCCCCAATGATTGATGTAGAATCTAGGACAAAGTAATATTCTGCTGTAAGGTTTGATGTTTTTGTTTCTAATGCTACATATAGAATCCTATGCTCTATGTAAGGAATTCCCAAGAGACATTTTACCAAATCAGGTTTCTGATTTCCAGTTAGGAATGGTAAATTAATGCCTAACATCTTTATTCTAGATGTGGGGTGGCAGGGAACTTTTGGGGCCAAAGAGGTTTCTGGATGTGAAGTGCAGGCTATCAATATCTCTCTTTATTATAGAGATATTAATGCCAATGAGTACTATGGATAGCTGCTTTTTTATAGATAGCTAGCAGAAACCAATGTGTTTGCAGCTGCTTCCAATAAACTGGGAGTTGCGTGTTCCATCATGCTCTGAACAGACTTTCTTGACATCAGATTTGATCAAAACTCATATTTTTAATCACTTTGAAGCTTCTTAAAAATTGGGGTTTTTTTAAGTTTGAAAAATCTTCAGGACTGTAAGTTTAATAGTTGCTGTATGAGTCTTTCTTCAATCTCTTTCAAAAAGAAAGATGATTTTTGTCAGATCTTTATTTTTTACAATATGCAGCAAAAGAACTAATATAGTGCAGTTTTGGGAAAGTTTTCAAATATTAAGTGTTTGGATGAAATTTATTTAAAGAAGGACTATGAGGTTAATTAGAAATAACCTCATGTTTAATAATTTTTAATTTTTGCAATGTTGAATTATTCACTGGGATTAGATTAAATGGAAATGGGGATTATATACTTACATTGCTTGAGCATTTATTTAACTGCCTCAAATTTGTCTATAACTGTTTGTTGATCTTCTGTAGAAAGGGTACCAAAAACTGAGCTAGTATTTCCTCTTACTCTATAGGTCAACTTTTTCTTCAACTAAACTAAGGGTGTTATGCCTCCTGTGCTTATCAACTTTGGAGTTTGTAGAACAGTCTGGTATATAGATAGTTATGACTGATGTTATGAACTATGGGGTTTGTGCTGTCCTCCATTATATGCTTGGCTGTGCCCTTATGTCTAGAAATCCTAGGAAATACATATATAGGTGTAGTTTCAAATTCTCTGAGGAAATATTTATATTTAAAGATAATTAAAATGTCTAAAAGTCAACATCACTCTTTCAAGTCCTTGCCAAGAGATTTCTGCAAGCTAGCTAGAATATACTCTGCAGTGAAACAGTTGTAAGAAGTATAGTATTATTCATCTATTTTTCCACTGCTCTCATTAAGAAGATTAATTGCAAGCTGGAGCAAAATCTTGTGTTTCTGCAAGACTAACCCATCCTTAGCAATTTTCATACATGTAGGGTCTCATGCAGAATAAAAGTTTTGAGTAATTGTATTTATCTTACTACCTTCCAGATGTGCTTCCATGGAAAACTTGATGTGTTCAAGTCCATTCTTTGCAAGATTAAACACTTATATCATTTCTCTTTTCTAGATATACTTACACATATCATTTTTTTATTTTATCCATTAAATGTTAACTATAACAATTATTATTCATAATTCTAAAGACATGACCTTGAAAAAGCTGGCCTTATTTAAATTACAGTTGTTTAGATGGCAATGAATTAAGACATATTTTAATCTTCTGATAATTATATTTATAGTTGAATTTTCTTCACTCAAAGTCTTCCTTAGAAGAGTTGAGATTTGATAAAAAAGATAGTTTGTAATGTTTTAATTTCAAGTCACCTAAGTAAAGTGATATGGGATTTTCATATATTAACATTGAAACTTTGCTTGTTATCCACCAGAAAATAGACCAATGTTACAAAATGGGCTTTGAGATTATACAGACTGAAATTTAGATTATTTTTTTTTTGGTGGTATGGGAATAGCAATCTCTTAAGGCTTGTTTTAATCATGTAGTTACAGTATATCTTCTCGATAGTCACTTTGTATTTAGCATTCAAATATATTGATTTTGATTTTCAGAGGGCCTATAGTTTATAAAATAATGATTGTGTTCTATATTACATCTGTTTCAAAGTATTGGAAAATTTGGTATATATTGTGAAAAGTAACAATAGTGACCACCAAGGAGGTACATAAATATTCCTTTAAATATATTGAAGAAAATATTGACAAATTGAATATAGTGGCCTGTTCTGTCCCCCCTCCGTCGCTCATTCAAAGACGACAGGCAGACAGACTTAAAAGGAAATAACTTTATCAGTCCTGGCTTCCGCTGGCTGCGAGCCCAAAATTAAACATAAATAAAGTCTCGGGCAAGAAGATAACAGAATGCAAAAACAAAGATCTCTTACGGCCAAACCAGGTGTACAGAAAGAAAGCAGATCACTTCTCCAAGTGTCTCTTTGAATCAGGGTTACAGAAAGCAAATCACTTATCCAAGGGCCTCTCACAAACAAACCACGAGTGATGAACGATGAACCATGAACGAACGACGATAATGAACGTTGACTTCTGCAACAAGGGCGTGGCACCATCAGTCCTTTTATCTCCAGAAGACCACACTGCATCCCGACTCAACTCACAGCAAACTTCTGCTGAGTCACAACAGTGGCCTAAACAAATTGGGCACTTAATATGTTTATTGAGGCACTTCGATTGTTTGTTTGAATACCTAGAAATTAAATCATGAGAAAACAGAAGAAAGAAAGACTGTGGCCATCAAATCTACTTTTACAATTCTGGTAAAGAAATTCAGATAAGAATTCAGGTAAAGAAAATTATTTCCTTTCTTTTACTGTTGTTCATTATACTTCTCATTTGTCTTCAGATTACACTCAGCATTCCATTGGTTCTTCATTTTTTTCTTACATTAATTATCTGGGATAAGCTAAATTTTTAAACTGTGATTGACTAATAAAAATTTAACCAGACTATTAAGATCAGGGATTCCTAAACTGCAGTGTACTTCCCTTGAGGAAGTACAGAGAGAAACCAGGGGAAATGTCAAGAACATTTTAATTACAGTGTTTCAATAAATTCACCTTTTCCAAAGATTCATTGTATTATTTTCATTGTTCATTTATGATTAGATTAGTATTTGGAGTTTTAGAGAAAGTATGTACATTAAGATTACACTTTAAGGAGATATGATGACAAACAATCCAGGCTTCTTGCTATAAATGAAAGGTGAAAAGAGCTTCAGTAAATAAGTTAATAGTTAGAAGTATCACTAATATCCAATCATATACATGTCAATAGATATGCAAACATTCCTTCCTTCTCTTTTTACCTTTCCACCATACTGTGGGGACAGTCCTAACATGAAGTAATATAAAGCATACACTTAAGTGCATACCATTGGGGCGATATATGTATTGCCTCATGAACCACCTCACCAATTCATTATGCCTAAAATGAGATCTTGTCTCTATCTCTATGTGCTGATCTGTAAATCATAATGACCACTTCACAAATTATTATTTTGAAAGTCTTTTCAGTTAGTATAGAATAAATGTTTGGTTGATCTGCCAGTTTGTAAAAGAGCTAGGAATACATCACTTCCCCACTCTTAATAATGACTAGAATCAACACTGGAAGAACATGTAACCTTATTGCTTACTAATGCTTCTGAAATACACCAGTTGTTCTAATCTATGATACTTAGTTCAATATGTAATCATTTGTGTGGCAAGTGTCTTGTTTTTCTATACATTCTGGCCACAGTTCATTTCCTGCTATCATACAGTAACTACACAATGTAAAGAGGTAGCAATGCTTCAAAATTATATGGACAATACTTCAGTAGTTACTGTCTGTAAACAAAAGCAGAGTTGCCTGGGGCTCTCCAGGTGTTTTAGACTATAATGCCTAACTGATTTTTTACTGTCCAGGTTTGTGGTTGATAGAAGTCAAGTAAAAGATGCTTGACAAAGATTCAAATTACCAACCTATGAAAAGAATATTCACATTCAAAAAATCAGTTATGTAGCAACAAGATTTACATAATATGCTAATAGTGCTAATTATATAATTTAATGTTATCAATATATGGGACAAAAAATAGGTATTCATTTGCTAGGGGAAATATTTTTTTTTTAGCTCTTGTTGTAAAAAAAAATGTGTATATGGTAATTTGAATAAATCTAAGCAGGCAACAGGTTTATGGATATTTTTTGGAGATCCATTGCTAATAAAGAAAAAGGTAATTGGAAGTGCAGGCTGTTACATAATTAAGCTAACTGCTCATGTGATCTACAATAATTATGCAGTTTTTCTTTATATTGCTTAGAAAGCTGCCCATGCTTTTGAATGGCAAACATTATTCACAATTTAAGCCAATTGTGTGTAATAATGTATGCTTGATGCATAACATCAATTTCAATTTGTTTTGCAAAACAAAACAATATCTGTTTTATGAGTAAGTACGTGTATCTCAAATCTGAGATCACAATGTCCAAGAAATTAAAAATATTCACACACACCCCCAAAAAAAGACAGGGTTTGAATTTACTAATTGCTTTGATTATATAAATTCAAAACAAACGAACATTTATGAATGAAAAAG
Source organism: Thamnophis elegans (assembly GCF_009769535.1). Lineage (NCBI taxonomy): Eukaryota > Metazoa > Chordata > Lepidosauria > Squamata > Natricidae > Thamnophis > Thamnophis elegans. Next base: position 42,873,568 of record NC_045546.1, read on the forward strand.
AAGAAATGAAAAAGATTTCCAATACTTCATGAATTAAAATTATTTTTAACCCAGAGCCATTATTCTTGTCAATTGCAACAATGCTGTGTTCATAATTACAGACCTCAAGAAAAACTACAGGGAAATAGGGAAAGGGGTTGACTACCTGAAATTTTCAGTTTAACAGCATGGTTTTGAGATACTTCTCACTCTAATACATACAGTATACAAGGATATATTATTGTAGCCAATATTACAAAAATAAGATATAGTCTTATTTTTTTGACGTAGTTTTACCACAAGCTCATTACATTGTAAGTATTAAGCTATTTAGTAAATGGAAGCCACATTATATCTTTTTCATATCAGATTTCTTGAACTGAATGAACAAAATAAAATACTTCATATTGGCCATGTATGTAGTCCAATATTATTTAATAGCCATGCTCTTAAATATTGTATAGGTATTCTGTATTAACACAAGACTTTGGTTGTCAAGGAGGTCCTCAAATTGATTTGCTCACCATATCCAATTTTTAAATAAAATATGCCTTTTTCCTTAATCATTTCTGGTAGCAAATCATCCTGTCAGAACTAATCCTTCCGTTGCCTCCACCATCCTGCCAGAACTGATAAAGCTTCTTGAATGAGAAGCAAAATGTCTTCTTTCTCAAGGAAAAAAAAACCTCCACTTGCCTTTTGAAAAAACACCTCTGAGACAGTCTGGTATAGCAAATCTTCATATAATAATGTATGTCATAGCTTATCTTTCTCTCACTCACTGCCTATCCTCCCCTCCCTTCCCTCCCTCCCTCCCTCCCTCCCTCCGTCCATCCATCCATCCATCCCCTTATATTATTATATCATCTATATATTCTGTCAAATCAGTGTTTTGGGGGGTTAAGACAACATCACATTTTTGTAGAAAGATCTCTAGCAGGACACAAGTCAAATTCCCTGAAGCAAAAGAATATATATGAATAAGCACCTAGAAAATTTTGACTTTCCAAGGAATATTTTACACAGTATTTATATTTTATGAATGAAAAAATAATAAATGTGTTACCATAGAAATGACAGCCAAGTAGGATATGTTGCTATAATGTTAATTGAAAATAATGAGTTAAATTCCAAAACCATTTAACATATAATGCAGTCTCCTCTTCCTCTCCTTTCCTTCCTCATTTTCTTCTCCTGTTATTGTTCTAAAAAGCTTCATAATTGTTCTTAGGATATTTATTTATTTATTTATTTATTTATTTATTTATTTATTTATTTATTTATTTATTTATTTATTTAATAGACTGCCCATCTTATCTCAAGGTAACTCAGGCTGGCTTACAATCATAAAAAATCAATATAAATTTAAAACATAAATAAGTTAATAAAATCCAAAACAATACACTACATATTAGTGGATCATGTTCAAAAAAACATGTCCATCAGCTGTTGCTAGCCTTCTGAAATAAGAAAGTTGGAGACAGATTCTCTCTGCTATTCATAACTTCAGAAGAGGGCAATAATAAAGTATTACTGGGTAAAGCAAAACTACAGCAAGTAAGGTGTGTGTGTGGGGAGAGCGAGCGAGCGAGAGAGAGAGAGACAGACAGACAGAATGTTATCTACTTACTAGGTTCTGTAAATTATATTTTCACTACTATATATAACCTCACACTATTTTATTAGTATATATTTCTACCTCCTTCTACCAGCAATATCTTCAAATTAATTACTGGGAATTTTATCTTATGATGTCTATATATGTAGGCATCATTTTTGTTTGGGTTAATAATGATGGCTATGTCATCAATGAAAGTTGTCTTTGCATTTTGCATAAATCATTCTCCTATTTCATTTCTGTTTCCAGTGCTATACAAACTAATACTTATACCTTTAGCTTTCCAACACTTTCCAACAGTAAGCAGCATAACTTGCTTGTATGTTGTCTCAAATTTATACTAAAATAAACTATAAAGCCATTGTTTTTTATATAGCAAAGGTTGAAGTATAAACATGAAAAATTCAAATTAAAGGGTTGTCCATAGAGTTTAATTAATATCTTTTGGTCATTGACTGTGTTGTATTCCACTAATGTCCTGATTGTCAAAGCAATGTTTCCTTCTTTGTTTTTCATGTACTAAGTAGTAAATACTATTATGTTTCTGACTGAAAGTGTCTAATTTCAAATTGATGATTGTTAAGAAATCAATATTTAATTAATTTCTCTTTCATGGTGTTGAACTATGTTCATACTTTTTACATCCTATATTCCAATTGTAATTTTGTCTTTGAAGCCTCAGATGTTGCATGGCAACATAGATACAGAACATTAGGAATGTTTTCATCAAACCAGATCATGATTACTACCAGTATTCTGAACGATCCTTAGCTCATCGCATATATTGCATGCATATAAAAAAGAATGACTGCCACTTAAAGCCCACAAGCACCCCTGGTCTCATGATAGTGGACACCCCAATACTACCAAATTTGAATGAAAATCTGCAATATTCTCCATATTTTTTAAAACTATAATGTAAACTTTTAGAAATACAATATAACTTTAGTTTTTGTCTCCCCACTTTCCTTTAATATTCCCCAGGGGGAAAAAATAGAAGTTCTTCCCCCCAAAAAATTCAACCTTACACCTTTCACAGGATACTTTTCACAGGATACTTTCACAGGATACTTTCACTGAGAAAGTATAAAGCAAATTTCAGCAAAACATAAACTGACAAAGAAAATTATACACTATTCTTTTTGCAATTAATGAAACTCATATTCATACCAAATGGCCTTTATGTCATCACTACCTTGATCATAATGTTTGGTGTTGTATCTATGTTATGAAACAGAGATGCTGTCTTTAAAGATGAAAACCTTTTTAATTATTATTTTCAATTAAAGATTTTTTTTCTTTCTGGAATTTATTAGTGTGATGATAGCACACTAATGCAGTTTAACTCAAAAGTAGGTCAGTTTAAAAACATGGAGAACAATTTTTATCAAGGGTCTCTTTCACCCAATTATAATTGTATGTCTTAGGCTCTTGCATGTAAGCACCTCAGAAGTATCTGGTTCAGTGTTGGGATTCAAAAAGTTTTACTACTGGTTCTGTGTGTATAGCTTGGTGGGCATGGTGTGGCTCGGTGGGCATGGTGTGGCTCGGTGGGCATGGCTTGGTGGGTGTGGCAAGGGAAGATATACTGTAAAATCTCAATTTCCACTCCACTCCAGGGGAAGGTTACTGAAAAATCCCCATTTCCTTCAGAGCAGTTGGGACTCGGGAGGCAGAGAATAGATGGGTGTGGGCCAATCAGAGGTGGCATTTACCAGTTCTCCAAACTACTCAAAATTTCCGCTACTGGTTTTCCAGACTGGTTAGAACCTGCTGAATACCACCTCTGTACAGAAACCAAATACTAGACTAAGATGGTTCTTTTCTAGCATGTCCATGAACATGTATATAAAGATTTGTTGAAATAATTCTTTTGCTTAATACTTTGTTTAATTATTTTAAAATTATTTGCTGCCCAAGTTTTTTTCTAATTTTTGTTATATACGCAGACAAATATATACTTGGGGATATCTTATTCTTTCATTAGTTTTAAATGTTACTCAAAACTTCACAATATATTATAAAATTAATATTTAAGACAAATATAAAAAGGAACTAGATTTTTAAACTTATAGCTATACTCAATGTGCATAAAATTCTGAAGTCTCATTCCACAGGTCGTAAAAACATTTTCATGAAATAATTTCATTTCCAACTGTGAATCAAAATAAGTTATATCCCATATAAAAGTATAAGCTGTACACCGAGCAGCCACACTTCCTCTCAAATCCAGCTTTAAAAAAAATAATTGCTGCCATCTTCAAAGAAATTGAAGAATAACCAGAAGCTAAGAAATAGATGCATTTAATAACTTCAGTAAGCGCAATCTCAGAACACTGAAGGGCTTTAACAAGGGGCTAATGAAGGCACCTGAAGTAATGACTGGATCTGCTTTGCAGCAATTCTATTAATTTTTTCAGTGAAGAGAGTCAGGATAGAGCCCATGTTTACTATTTCATTACAGGATAACTTAATCCATCTACTTGGCAAATTAATTTGTACTATACATTTTTGGTGAGACACAGTAATTCAAGCATCCCCAATAATTCTATCATTCCAGCATTCCAAAGAGAAATAATATAACCTTAGACATCTCCTTTCTGTTTATCACTCCCTATGCTCTGTTTCGCTTTTCAAATGTTTAGATATTATTTTAATTACAATTAAAGGAAAATTAAGAAAGCTACATGCTGAAAAATAATACTTATCTATACTTATCTTTATTTTCATAATGCCCTTGGATTCCACATAACAACCATTTCAGTAACTATATTCTCTACTTAAATTTGTTGTCAAAAGGTCCAATATGCCCATTTGCTCCCCAGGCTGGACATATTTGCAATAGTACTTTATGCTAATTGAAAAGTATTTAGCAAGTTTCATCATTAGATATTTAGTAGTTTTTCCTACTTACTGAAATCTTTTTAGATTATGTACTATCCACTTCCAGGGGTTTTCCATCACCTTGTGGGGGAAAAGTAGAATGGGAGGATGAAGTGGCTACCTGTCAAAATATTAAATACTGTGATTCATGTATGTAGTATTATTTCTGTAAAGGAAAATCTCCCATTGGATAAAAATAAGCACTGACTAAAACAGTTTATCAGTGATCTGTTTCAACTCAGATAAAATCATAAACTGGTTTGTTTAGGGATATGAACTGAAATAAATTTATAAAATGAGATGTGCACGTTTATTAATCAACATGTAAATAAAAAGCAGTGATAACAGTTCCTCTCTCACTTCCATCCTAATCAATTGAATTTGATATCTGCAGTCACTGATTTCTGCCAATTACTCAATTCCATAAAACTGTTTAGAGTCAAGGATATTGTGTTTGTTGTTGTTGTTGTTGTTATTGCTCTTACCTGGCTGGCTTCATTGGAATTTTATAGCCTATGAAAGATTATGACAGTCCTATTTTAATTCTGATAACTTCAGAAGATTGTACAAAGCTACAGAATTTACCAAAGTGGCTTGATTTGTTTCAATACAACCTTCTGCCCTTTCATGGCCAGTAATAAAAATGATAAATTCATAAAATGATAAAAGAATCCAATTGTAACTGATAATTCCAAAGCGAAAGGGTTTTTTGTGTGTAGTTTATCTACTACACTTATCCAGTGTTCAAAACAAGAGACAGCCTTTACCCACTCTTTAAAAGCAGTAGACTTATATACCGCTTCATAGGGCTTTCAGCCCTCTCTAAGCGGTTTACAGAGAGTCAGCATATTGCCCCCAACAATCTGGGTCCTCATTTTACCCACCTCGGAAGGATGGAAGGCTGAGTCAACCCTGAGCCGGTGGGATTTGAACCGCTGAACTGCTGATCTAGCAGTAGCCTGCAGTGCTGCATTTAACCACTGCGCCACCTTGGCTCTTAAGTACTCTTAAGTACTAGATAGCCTTTATATTTGACTGGGAGCATAACTCTGGGACTATTTGGTCTCAGTCAAAACCTGTAGTCACATATCAGCATATCTGTGCTTGGCTTATTTTAAAGTTCCCAATCTCTGGAGGTATCTTAAGATCAGCATATGGAGCTTCTCATTAGAATGTATGCTTGGTCTAAGAAGATCCAACTTCAAATCCCAATTGATTGTGAACCTCTTTGCTTCATAAGACATGATAAGAGGATAAAATGAAAAGTGATCCTATGAATACCACCTTGAGTCCTTAACAGCATATAATAATACATGGACTTGTTAAATAAAAATAAGCAAAAATTAAGCAGTAAGCGATATTGTGGATTATTGTTGTTTTGTATTTTGGGGGGAGGGGTAAAAGGGCACTTCTTTTAAACAGAGGACTTGTTCCAATAGTTTCTTCCTCCCCAACCATATTCACTTTTATTTTATCAACATCAGAGTAAAGACTCCATAATTTGCCACTGCCTTGTGTAGACTTAGTTTTTCAAACTAGGAACTAGTCACTTATAGGAATGTTGTCATGTAAAGGCTATTTCATTTTCTTCTATGAACTGATTTCAAGTCTCTTTCAAAGTTTGTGGTAGTTTGGCATAAATAACTTATCATGTAAATTATCTCAGCATGAGACAGCTTTTGGTATGAGAACAGCATATCTGTGTTTGTCCCTCTGATTGGTGGGAAGCGTACATGGACAATCTGCCCTCTGTCAAATTTAAATTGGAAACGGGTTTAGTATATTTGTTTCATAAAATATTGTTGGCATATGACATTATGAATAACTATTTTCTTGCATGTCTTTGTTATTTTACTGAGCCTGGTAGTGGTTGATCATCTGCTGAAGATGAGTTTTCTCATATATACATGTTTGCATTTTCCCAAGATGAATTTCAATTTGATATTTTCTGCCTACTATTCCAATTTCACTAGATCTCATTTATAACATTTCTTTGCCCTCTTCGGTATTCTCCTTGCTTTCTAATTTATCATCCACAAATTTCATTAACATGCTTTTCACTCCCTCTTGCAGATTATTAATAAAGATGTTACATAGAATGAATATCTTCAAGATTCTCCTAGACATTTTCCATCATATAAAAAATAGTAGGCTACGGCATTTTCATTCTAGATTTTCTGTAGTATACATATATGGATGAAGTCAAAACAAAGTTGAATAGACAATATGTGTAATATATCTGTTTATTATCTTAAATTGAAACAAATATTTAACTGTTTAACTAAGGTATGCACATGCACAATTGACTAGACTTGCTGTGTCCTATCATATATGGGATTAATTTGGATTAATTATAAAACTCATAAATGTTGTCTTTTTTCATTCATGCGACATACTGTATGTTTCAGGATTTTGTCTCTGTGTGATAACCTTGTATTGTGTTCCTAAGTTAGATGACAAGATCAATTGGTATAGCTCCTGAGAAGCAGCTAAGTTCCCAACAGCATTAGTTGCAAATACCTACAGATAAGAGAGCTGTGCTAGACTTGCTAAAGACAATGGATTCAATGAAGTTGCTGTTTATTTTCCTATTTTAAAAAGTAATCTTTTCCAATTGTAAGAAGAGCTCCTATTCTGTATCAAAAAAATGACAGAACACTTTTCCTCATTTGCTTTCATATTATTTTCTTTCTCATAATGTTAATACATTGACATTAATAATACGTGTCTTCTGTATTATTTTATACATTTAGTATTTAGCATTTACAGATGATAAGTACAGACTATGATAGCATAGACCCAAGAATATACAACTCTGGTTTTATAAGGTGGCGCAGTGGTTAAATGCAGCACTGCAGGCTACTGCTAGATCAGCAGGTCAGCGGTTCAAATCTCACCGGCTCAGGGTTGACTCAGCCTTCCATCCTTCCGAGGTGGGTAAAATGAGGACCCAGATTGTTGGGGGCAATATGCTGACTCTCTGTAAACCGCTTAGAGAGGCCTGAAAGGCCTATGAAGCGGTATATAAGTCTACTGCTATTGCTATATATTGCTATAATTATGTATATAATATAATTTTATGCTTTCCAATGTTTATTTCCCAATTTTTGGACAATTCCAAGAAATTTGAAAATATCTGTTTGGAAATGGAAACAACTCTGGAAAAAAAATGTAGATCTGGCTTTTCATTATTCACCATGAAAGCTCTACCACTACCACTAATAACTAGGTAAAAATGCATACGTATAGATAGTGTAGATGCTCACAGAATCAATGTTGGTGGTGAATCAATCCAATTTTATCACAGTCCGCATTTGAATGCCAGCTAAACACATAATGAAGTGAATGAAGTTGCATTTTATAAAGTTACCTGCTCTCACAGTTAGTTCCCTGCCATCATTGAAAGTTTCTAGAAAGACCCCAGGAAGACAACAAGAGGCTGGACTGGGGACACTGATTAATGCTTCTTTGAACGGTGGCATGATTCCGTGTGTTTTGGAAGGATATGTTCATTGTATATTCTTTCTCAATGAAATGAAGCATCAAGATTAATTCAGCAATATTGAACAAAAGCCATTCAGTCAATAACCTTGGTTGTTGAGAAGATGTTAGATCCATGGTTGCAAACAGTTTGCCTTTCCCATTAGATCTCAATATGCTAATAAGACCACATTATTTACTCCTGGAATAATGATTATTGTGACCAGAATAACAGAATAATGATCTTGCTGAATATCTCAGAATTTTTTATACCATCAATAATGGACTTTGTCTAAGGGTTTGACGTAGGAAGTATTGTTTGCAGTATTTCTCTTCCTTCTTAAGATAGATAGTGGAAGATGGGGTAGCGGTTGGGCCCTAGGGCTATTAATTATGGGGTGTTGTGTGCTACGACAGGTGTTCTGAATTTCCATTTTTTGTTGATAATTATACTGTTGTATTGGATTTTTGTTTGCTACCTAGAGTTCTATGCCAAATGAATGGCCATAAAATTGAATATATGAATGGATAAACAAGCAAACAAAGGTTTAATCCCATAAAAATGGACTGTGATGTGTGGGACCTTTTTGGTTAGTACTACTAAAAAAAGGAAACTGGTTTGTACTTTAAGGATCCTCTTGCCCATTTGTTTGAAGAGTAAATGGCAGTTGTAATTAGGAGAACATTTGCATAAATTCTTCTAATGCATTACTTACAGTATGTTCTGGCTCTGGTCATGGTGAGTGTGAAAATAACCCATTTTCCACCAAAGAAAGATTTTATATTTTAAAATGAATAAAAAAGATGAAAGAAAGAGCTATACAAATACAAAAACAGTTCCAAATCAGATATTAATCATATATGTTTCTTTTCAGTTAATTTCTTTTTCATGGATGACTATAAACAAATCTGTTATAAGTACATGTTATTACTTATCCTAATCCAATGATTGAACTGACATATGATTTACTTTCTCCTAATTTATACTCTGTATTTTTTATTTAATTCATGATTACAAAATTCCACGATATATATGTTATTATTTCATAAAGTAGGAAACACTTACATGTATTTCCTATTTATTCATTGGTATGTTTTAGTTCTCCAGGCTTTAAATTGTATAGTGTGTATGTTTTCCAGGTTTTAAATTGTATAGTGTGCATATTCTGAAAAACCTAAGTAACCAAAATAAAGCTGATATTCTGTTGTTTTAGTATTCAGCTACAACCTCAGAAGTAGTCTACATGCAGCACATAAATTATATAGTATGCATGCTTAGGTGAGAGACAGGATAAATCTATTACAATTCAAGATTGAGTTATTTAGCATTTCTCCTTGAGTACACATTTTTCTTCCTTCAATATTATTTACTTTTTGTAAGTTCAGTCAGTTACACATTTTTTTTTGAATTTTAGTATTCAGAAAATGTGACAATATATTTCAGTAGTTGGCAGTCTTTTCAAATTCCTGAAGATCTTGTGAGAATGGTAAAATTACATGAGATTTCATGAGAAAATGACAAGGTATTTAACCATATGTAATAACATGTTTGGGGGAAATGAAGATGTTATTTTAGAGGACAACTGACACCCAGTCGCCGTGATTATTTCTTTTTGACTTCTGGTATAACTGAAATAATATAAGCTTTAGAGGTAAAAAAAAAAAGAATCTGACATGAATTATTTGAAGAATGGTCCAGATTTTATAAGCTGTGTATAATTTGAAGTTCTTAAAAAAGAAAATCTTTGTCTGCCACCACCTGTGCCAAAAGAGAATAAACTATTGTACAATTTCTGCATTTTCTTTAAACAAAGTACTTTTGTTTTTATCATGAACAAAAATGTGAGGAACTGAAATGTATGGAGTTGGTGAAACTAAGAAAGGTTTGAAAGTATAAAAAGAGGGAGAAATATAATGAATATTGTTTAAGCTACATTTAGATATATTTTATTTTTCTCATCTCAAGTCTTTCATTTCTTTGGTTTATTATTTCTAAAGGGAATAGTGTGAATATAGGAATGTATAAGGAAATTACTTATTTGAAAATGATACCAAAATAGTTTATCCACAGATATATACAGTATATAAATGCATGGCTCATGCATGTATTTGTTATCTATGCAAGTTACATAAGTAATAAAAACAAATAAGCAACTTGCAAACTATATAGAAATTATTTCTTTGAAAATAAAGTTGAAAATAGATGCTGCCAGCAAATATATCTATATTTGGTGGCTTTAGTGCTCTCTGAGCTTTTTATTCATTTATTAATTTTTTATGCTGCCCATCTTCTCTACAAGATGACTCTGGGTGGATTACAAGTTATAAAATAAGTAAAAATAGTTAAAAGATTAAAACAATTCAGAATTAAAATATTATGATAAATATACTAAAACCAAACTAAGAGAGATGGGGATGAGGTCTTCTTATTCAATTAGCCACCTCTGGCAGTGAGACCCCACTCTTGGGGACTAAAGCCAGATTTTTATATACTTCCTGAAGGCCAAAAGGATAGTTCTCATGCCCAGTGATAGAAAGTTCCATAGAAATGGAGCCACAGCAGAATAATTCTTCTCCTTGATCCAGTCTATTTCATTTCATTAGCAAACATGATCCATATCAGGCCTCTTCTGCTGAGTGGGGGACAGAGAGGGGGGAGGGAGGGAGGGAGGGAGGGAGGGAGGGAGGGAGGGAGGGAGAGAGAGAGAGAGAGAGAGAGAGAGAGAGAGAGAGAGAGAGAGAGAGAGAGCGAGCCCTGAAATAGATCCAAAAGCATAATTTTACCAATGCAACTCACACAATAAGGGTATTACGTGTACATCCCTATGAACTTCCATGATTGTGCATATTGCTGCATTCTGTACCAGGTGCAGTTTCTGATTACTGTTCACGAGTAGCCCCATGTTGAACACATTGCAGTAATCCATCGAGAAATGATTAGGGCATGAATGAATGAATGCACAGGGCCTCAGGATCCAGCTAAGGATGCAAAACCAAACTAGGAGTGTACAACACAGAGTTCCACAAAGCTTCTAGCTAAGACTGTCATGTGCTGTTTGAGTAGAAAGGTCACCAAATTGTATGCACTGTATTTGTCTGGGGTACTGCAATCCTATTCAGGGTTAATGAAGATAAGCAATTGGATTCAGAGGTCCCTTGCACCTATAGCCACTCTGTTTTACCTGGGTTCAGCTGAAGTTTGTTGTCTCCCATGCAGACCCTTACAACTTGGTTGTAGATGTTTCATTACTCAAATAGATAACACCAACAGTGCTTATCTATATCAGGCTTACTACATTTGTAAATGAAAAAAAATCAGTCAAATAGAAATTTGCATGACTTGCCCTCAAGTAATAATGAAACGATAACTTCTGGGAAAGCAGTGATGGAATAAAGACAGCTCCGTGAGAATGAAGTCAATACACAAAACAGATCAGTTCCTTAGAACTCCAGATCAAGAAGAGAATTATCAATACTCTTTTGCTCTATACAGAATCTTCCAACAAAGATATAATAAAATAGCAATCTCCAATGGGTTTGAAAGTTTGGGGAACTGGGAGGGGGGAATCATCCAACTATGCTGTAATTCTGTGACTTTGAATGAGCGCTAGCTTTGACCATTACTTCTTTTAACAACTTTAGAAAATAGCTCAGTGTTGCTTTTCTGGAAGTTAAGATACTTCTAAGTGGCACGTTCCATCATACCCGGAGACTTTCCATTTATCCTGGATTTTGTATAAATTTAAGAATTAAAAAGAAAACTTTTTTGTAAAACAGCAAAAGGGGACCAGAATGTTGATTTGGGAAAGTTAAAGGGCAAGATGGATTTGAATATTTCCCTATGGGGTATTTAAAATTATATGAAAGAATGTAGGAATATTTTTAAATCAGCTGCATAAATACTGTGGGAATATTTTGCTGATTAGAAAATGATCATATGATAAGAGAGGATTTTGAAGATTGATGGGGGGAACCAGAAAGAAATAAGGATTACAATTAAAGAAGAGACCCATTAATACAATGGAGCAATACAATTTGACTACATAATAGATTAACACTGTTTGAAGCACTGTACTGTAATAAAATGTATAATGTAGTGCTTGATATTATAAACATGTATGTAACAGAGAAGAAGAACATATTTTAGTGGATAAAATATAATTTTAAAAATCCCAGATTACAAGACTGATATGGAAAAAGATGCCATAATTGATTTGCATTTGAAACTATCTGACTTCTGAATAGTTAAAGGGGACATACAAATGATGCATCAAAATAACAATTTGGAATTATTTCATATCTTGGATTTACAAAAATGATATAACTATTGAAGTTGTTCATCAAAGGACAAAGAAGAAATTAACAGAAATCAAATTGTAGGACATTATTTGTTGGGATTAAAGATTAAGCTTCTTGAAAGTTAATAGAAGGAATACAAAGTGAATTTATCTGTTTCTATGAGAAATGAAGCAAAAGAACCCCCCTTTATAAACAGATTTTTTAAAGACTTATAATTTAGTTCTGCTGAAAAGAAAAATCCATTAATACTTAACAGAAATCAAATAAATTGGAATACTTGAAAGATTTATTTGGCTAAGATTAAAATATATATGTTAACATCTCTTATAGCTCTTAATAGATTTTTCTTATTAGAACTGAATGATGAAGTTTTGAAGTTTGAAGATTTGAGTATTGATAAGCAATGACATGTGAAGAAGAAATGTATTTATTGAAATGCTAGAGAAAATGTTAAATAACTAAATTAGTTTATAATCTGGTAGAAGGGAGGTCATTTTTATTTGTTTTCATTTTCTTTTCGTTTCTATCACTGCAATTTTTTCTTTTTATATTTTTCTTAAGTTTTATCTTTGTATTTGTAAACTTTAATAAAAAGTAAACAACAAAAGGATCAGAAAAGTATCTATTATCAGTAGAGCAAAAATTATTAACAGTATCCAAGAAACTCTTCAAGAATTCTTCAGAAAAAAGTAATTATATTGCCACGTCATAATTAGAGGTACTACTGGCATTGTTTATACACATAGATTTTTGACTGAACATCATTCAGACCTGACTTAATAATTCAGTGTGGCATTTTCAACTGCCAAACAAGGTAAACATTGCTTGGCTACTCACAACTAATCATCTTCAATTGCAACAACAGAATAGACTCTTACAGATTTAATTCTCAAAATGTGATGTGTTCTCTAGACTACATTAAGATAATTGACTCAACTATGGAATTAATAAGTTGCAGTCTGGTTGCATAAATAGTCTTGCTACTAAATGGTTCTCCTAATGCTCGATACCCATTTTAAGCAAAAGTTGAAAGAAGCTTATTATTTATAAATCCAACTTTATATTATATATTATATTATATAATTATATTATAATTTAAACAATGAGTGAATAAAAAATAAAAAAAATAAAAAATGTCAATGTAATGATCTTAATACACAAATCTATGGTCTGTTTGAATCTGGAATGCCACGTATAGCTCTGGTTACTACACTTGAAAAAGAATGTAAGACAGCTAGAGAATGTAGGGAAGATGACAACTAGCATTATAAAAGAGTTTTAACAATTTCTATAAGAGAAATTATTAGAATATTTGGGACTTAAGTCTGCTTGATATGGGACTGAAATCAGAGGTGGGCTCCTACTGGCTCGGCCCAGTTCGGCTGAACCAGCACCGAGCCAGGCTGGCCATGTCCCCTGAACCGGTTCCCCGATCACCACTGTCACTGTCAGCATCCTTTTTTGGAATTCTGCGCATGTGCAGAACAATTTTCATTGAACTGCACATGTGCATGCAACATGCATCCAGCATGCAAAGCATGCACATGAACAAACCGGCAGTAACACTGACTAGAACCAACCCCTACTGGAATATATAAAAACATGCAGAAAAATTACAGGAATCCCTTTTCTCTGTTTCTAAAAGCACAAGGATCAAGATCCTTTCAGTGAAACTCATGGAAGTAGAGTTTAAATGTCAATGGTGCATGGAACGCTGTTACCTTCCCACCAAAGGTGGTCCCTATTTTTTTTTACTTGCATTTTTTTACGTGCTTTTGAACTGCTAGGTTGGCAGAAGCTGGGACAAGTAACAGGAGCTCACTGCATTAGGTGGTGCTAGGAATTTGAACAGCTGAAGTTTAAAGCACTCTTTACAGAACAAGCTCAGCATCTTAGCCACTGCGACACCGCGTCCCAATTTCCCATTGATCCAAGCCACGAATACAAGCTAAAGAAGCTTGGTACACACACACACACACACACATATATATATATATATATATATATATATATATATATATATATATATATATATATATATATATATATATATATATATTGTGTGTGTGTGTGTGTGTGTGTGTGTTTGTGTGTGTGTGTTGTATTTGTGCTGATAAATAAATAAAGGGAGACTAGTATAGATCTATTTCAAGCTATTTAGCTCTCATCAGCTAGCAATACCCTTACTGGGATTAGAACCTGTACTATATTGCATCTTAGGCAGATGTGTTAACCATTAAGCCACAGAGTTCAGCTGAGTGAAAGCAGTGAACTTCCTCCCATATTTGGGCATACCAGGGGTTGTGACTTCATATATATATGTTATATATATATAACATATATATAATATATGTTATATTTATGCTGATAAATAAATAAAGGGAGACTAGTATAGATCTATTTCAAGCTATCTAGCTCTCATCAGCTAGCCACACCCTTGTTGGGAATCGAACCTGTGCTCTATTGCCTCTTAGGCAGATGTGTTAACCATTGAGCTACAGAGCTCGACTCCTTATCAGCCAGCCAGGGTGAGAGGTATATATTTAAAGTCACAACCCCTGGTATGCCCAAATATATATATATACCTCTTTTTCTTTTTCAACCAGAAGACATCCCCCCCCACGTTCTACTGCAAAAAAAAAAGTTTCTCTTTGTTTATTCTCTGTTCTTAAAGTAACCTGGCTGTTCCAAAGTACTACCTTTGGTGTTTTTCTGTAAGAAGTAACTTTATACCACTCATCTGTTTTGCTGTAGCAAAATGTTTGATGCTGTGTCTTTAAACTATTTTCTTTATTTGTCTTGAGAGAAACTGCAAACTTTTTCAACCTTATTCTGAACATTTCACGGTCTTGCTCTGACAAAGTCTTATAGTATATATTTGCTGATCAGGACTGAACAACTAGACTTTAAGGTTTATAGATAAGAGATTATACAAAGGAGAGATTATTGTACATTAAACAAAGGTGATAAGTTACTAAAATTGCCTATACTTGTTATATGAAAGGCAAAGTCATTTTTTAAATATTTCTTTTCTTTTTCTTTACTATATTCTTTTTTCCTTTCTATTTTTTTCTCTTCTGAACTTTATATTATTTTCTTTTTTTAACTTATATAGGAAGTTAGCACCCACCAGTCTCCAAGGAAATGAGATATTTTAGGAAATATTAAAAGGGCAGAATATTTCCCCTAAAAGGGATAAACTCACCCCCACCACACAGACACACTCACCTTTGTCAATGGGCCATTAAGGTCTGGGACAGTCTAGTTTACATAACAAGATCTACTTCCTTCAGACAGAGCCATAGTAAGAATTGCCCAAAGCTCTTTCATTGCATCATCATCCAGCAAGCCTGGAATCAAGTGAAACTCAAACAACCTACAAAGTTCCCCTTGCATGGCCCATGAGAGTCTAACAAACAAACAGAAAACAAGCTCAAATTCAAAAACCCAGAAAGGGCATAAAACCGAGGCACTCTCAGCATCTCTTCACTTTTTACCCAGAACATCAAATCATGTGATCCTGTCCATCATTAAACTATCTTTTCAAACCGTCTCCATGTTTCCAGTGTCTCTCTCCCCACTTGGAACTGAACCCAGATGGACATTTTTTCCAAAAGTTTTATCTTTTATCTTTAAAATGTAACAATAAAATTATCAAAAAATAAGTAGTGTATTTAGTTTCTCATTTTATTATTGTTTTCTACATCTCTATGTCAGCCCTGTGTATATAGTCTATTAAAGTAAAATATTTTTCAATCCCCAGCTTTTACTATCAGACAAATCCACCCTTTATCTGAGTGTATTTAATTCCTTAAAGGCTGTTATTTACTGAATTTCTGTCTTATTCTTTAAGATTTTAATTGTAATTATATAATGCCAAATAATTATTCCATTGTTTTATATGCTATTAATTGTAAATATTGTTTAATGAATATACCGATTGTTTAGAGACAGTTTGTTGTGCTGTTTAGTGAAGGCTACAAAGTCAGGAGATTGTAAATTCTAGTTCCACCTTAGCCATAAATACAGTTGACTGTTCTTGAGTCAATCACATCCTCTTAGCACCTGGAAGCAGTCAATTGCAAAGCACTTTTAAAATCTTACCAAGTAAACTGCAAGAACTAGTCCAGGCAGTAGCTAGGAGTCAACACTGAATCAAAGATAGCCATGCACACCAGTGGTGGGTTTCAAATTTTGTAGAACCTCTTCTGTAGGTGTGGCCTGCTTTGTGGGAGTGGCTTGGCAGTCATGTGACTGGGTGGGCATGGCTACTTGTAAAATGTGGTGAAACTCACTTAACAACACTCTTGCTTAGCAACCAAAATGTTGGCTCAGAAACTCTGGCATTTGAAACACACAAGTCTTAAAGCTGTCAAGTTACAAGACCCTTGCACCCCTAAACCTTTAGAAAAAAAACAAAACCCAGGGGTGTTCAAACTTGACACCTTTAAGACTTGTGGACTTCAATTCCCAGAATTCCTCCTCCAGTCATGTTGGCTCAGGAACTCTGGCATTGAAGTGTGCAAGTCTTAAAGCTGTCAAGTTACAAGACCCTTGCATCCCTAACCCTTTAGAAAAAAAATCCCAGGGATGTTCAAACTTGACAGGTTTAAGATTTTAAGGTTTAGGTAGGACTCTTAGAGGCGGGCGGCGATTGGTGAGCCAGCCAATCAGTGAGTGGTGGGCGGGACAAGTGTGGTGCGGATGGGCGGGGGGAGGGAGCTGGAACCGATTCTAAACGGAACAGTAGATTTGTGGAACCTCTTCTATAGAAGAGGTTAGAACTGGCAGGAACCCATCCCTGATGCATACACTCAAAGCTTGATTATTCATTATAGCTGCATATTTCTTTTTATTAATTTTCAGTATCTGTTCTTAACAGAATAGTACTGTCAGAGGCTCCAATTCTTAACAAGAGTGTCTGAGTAACAGAGAAGAGAAAGTTCTATAAATGTGTGTGTTTGATGTATGCTGATCTACTGCTTCTTCTGTCCTTTTAAAACTCTGACTGCACTTCATTGGATAGAGAAAGCAATCTAGACTAAAAATCTTCTTTATTTTGTACCTATATATAATCTATAGTCATGTAGAAATGCACAAGTATTCATTTGGTAACAAAGGTGAGGAATATGAAAATTAGCACATATCTTCTGAAAATATTCTGAAGAGCAATTTTCTTCTGTTCCTGAGCACTACTTCAGAGAAATTTAAATTGATTCATATGATAGGAGTGCTTTGCATTCTATTAATGATTTAAAAAGATATTGAAAGTATAATGCCTCCCTAGTCAAGCAGGTTTAACCTGCAATGAGTTTGTTCAATATAGTTAACAATGTATTAAAATAATCCTTTCAGACTGTTTTTCTCTCTATGATTATCTGTCATCACCAAATTTCAGTTTCATTCTCTCAATTTAATATAGTCCATATGAGGTTTGGTATGCAGTAGGTATATAAGTCTGCTTAAAATGTAGTTTAATAATAGTCAAATTGGAAAGTTGTAACAAATTATCATATTTAATTAAATTGATTTGACAAATTGTGAGACCTTTGAGGCATGTATAAATGTATAGATGTCGTTCATCTAAAACTTAGATTGAACTATTGAATTAGATTGATTTTCCCTATTGAATATATCTAGATAGAATCAATGATCACAATAAACTTTGTGCATCCATTCATATCTCCTTAATGGATGTAAGACATTTCAGTATCCTGTGGTATAGCATGCTTTACAATTAATGTCTGTGCCATGTGTATTGGAGACAACATGCTTCACATTGTGTTCCACGAAGCAACAAGATGATGTGATTTTCTTCATTAAGTTGCTTTATGGCAGTCTAAGACCCCCATTCAACTATTACAGCAGTTGAAAATAGTTTACATAGCTCAAATGAAGTGCCAAATAAAACTTTGGTACCTCTGATATAGACATAAATCTGTGATGGCAGTAAGCAGATCTTCTACAATACATCAGGGGTGGGATTCTACTGGATCGGACCGGTTTGGGTGAACTGGTAGCTCCAACAATCAGCTGGGAGCAAACCAGTTCGCTCCAATGATCAGCTGGGCCCACCCACCCATCTCTGCTCAATCCTGTCGTTTATTTCCTGCTTTCTAGCTCATCTCAATTGGGCGGCACAGATTATTCCCCCCCCCCCAGCTGTTTAACTTACCATAGCTGACTTGGAAGGTAAGCAGCTGAGCTTTTAAATGCTCCATTTTCAGCGCTGCATGTGCGTGCACAAAGCAGCATGCATGCAAAGCATGTGCTCACTGAACCGATTGTTAAACTGGCAGCATTCCACCACAGCACTACATGTATGATTTTTCATCTTATAAATAGTAAATCAATTTATTTAACTTCTGTGTGAGTATATGATGAAAACAAGTTGTTAATTATGGGGTCCAGTTTCTAGATGATCAAAATTCATGGTTGAGCTTTTTCTGAATTTTAAGGTGTTAGATCGTGTGAATGGATGAGGCAGGCTCAGTAACATCAGCTCTTTATTCAGTGACTGCTATCTACAATCCAGTGAAGGTTCTGTCCTGCAGCAGCCCTTTTATAGGGCTCTGGCAGGGCTTTCGACCAATCAGATTTAAATGAGTTCCTGCTAGTAGCAGAGGACCTTGGTGGAAACTGCATGCATTCAAGGTACTTAACATGAAGTACTTAACATAATGCATAATCACCTAAGTGGACTAGCAATATAGAGGCCATGTGGTAAACTTTTTTTAAAGCAACTTAGCATTAATTTTCATTTAAGTGAAGCATCTTTTTGTTTTGCATAGTCCTCCTACAAATATTATATATTTACTTCCTCATTAAGATCTACCAGTATCATAGAAACATACATGCCTAAAGGTTTGAAAATGGGAAGAGGATGCATTCTTGCACATGATTTCATGTTTTATTCTCTTTAATTTCCCACTTGATCATTGAATTTAAGAAAAGATCTAGTATATGTAATATATAATTTCTACTCTATAGGTCACAACATGGCTTTCTGCTACTTATCTCACTATCTTTTCACATTGGAAAAGACTTATAAAACAGCTTTGTTAACTGATTTAGATTTAGATGTAACTTAAGTATTTAGATTTCAATTTAAATAGTTAGCTTAGTGTAATGTCTATTTACATTAGTCAAGAAATCGTATTGATCAACCATATGTCCCTTTAATTAGTTGTGCTAGAATTGAAGCAATGCAATAAGGAGACAAGTTAATCCAACCTTTGATTCAATAAATCTTTACAATTATTGTAGTTTGTATTGTTGCCTTCTGTGGTACCATAGGCAACTATCCAAAGTGAAACAAGGGAATGCTCTATTTCCTGTTTTCTAACTCTATCCTCTATTGACACTGAAGTTCATTAAACAGCCTGAAGAAAAATTATATCTAACATTTGAGTCAGATATGTTACATAACAGATAAGCATTACATTCCAATACCAAGAAATAAGCAATTTTAAGAATTACCTCAAATGACTTTTCATAAATGAAAAATGTCCACCTTGCTTTTTTCATTTGGAAATATATTCACCATCATTACAGAATGTGACAAGCGTCTGATATAGTAGGTTATTAAACATCCTTTATTTCTATAGTAGTGAAAATGGCAATAACATCCTGAAGAAAAAAAAATCCCTATCCTAAATAATTTGTATTGTATTGGCATTTCTTTTTTACTTTATATGCATGCCTACATAAGATTGAATACATTATTTATGGAAAACCACTTATTTCATATTCTCAGAAAGTGAAATAAGACTAGCATGGCTTGAGCTGATTTGGAACAATAAGGCTCACTTAGCAAACTTATAGACAGCTACTCCAAGAAAGTCTCATTGAATACAATAGTTATTACAGAAAAATTGGAATTAGTATTATAGCCTTAGTCAAGTTTTACAGATCCTCATGGATAATTTATTATCATGTTATATAAATATTTCTGTATGTGTTTTCTTCAGTTGTCTATTACAGTTATTTTCATATGGATGCCCTGTTTAAGCTATACTTTTCTTTCAAGATGTGTGAGAAAGAAGACAGAATAAAACTGATATGTGAACATACCAGATGGTTCCACAATACTTATAGGACAGCTTACAGTAAAAAAAAATGATTAAAATAAAAAATAAAACAACAAAATTATATATGACATGAATACATAAATGCACTCATAGAAATATTTAAATAGCTTTGATGTGATGGTTTGATTTGCAAGTGAATTGATAGATTCACTTCATCAACATCAGTAAGTAAAACATTAAAGCAATTTTGTGAAGTGCTTTACAATGAAGAAGAGGAACTTCACAGCTTCTTTGGCTATTTTTTTCCTGCCATCCATTGGTTTTCTCAGCATAAACAGTACATGAGTAGAAGCCCCCTGCCTTAAAACTAAGTGGCTGGTCAAGGTGAATTAACTTCACTTTGACTTCACAGAATATGCACATAGACATCTGATTCTGTATCTAAAACCTGTATGGTAATTTTTCACAGTTATGATGGGGATGGAATGTAACTTGGGGACCAATCATTACACTTATTATCTTCACAGGTATGTAAAGCAAAGAAAAGCTGAAGATCATAAGCATATCACTGATCTCATTTTGGGAATGTTTCACTTAACAACTGTGTTGTTGGTCCCAATTGTGGTCCTAAAATGATGACTACCTGCACTGATAAAGTGGTCATTAATTTATTATGTAATGATTAATCTGTGTTTCCATTGGTTAAATAAAACCCCAGAACTGCATTTGTGAAATAATAATTCAGAACACTGACATAATAGTACCTTAGAATGAAATACTCCAGTTGCTTTTGTCCCTTTTTGAAAATGTTTGAGGTTTGAATTTCAATCAGAATTTGTGCACATTATTTTTGTTGGTTTAAATTTATCAGCTTAGGAAGGTCAGTTTTTGAGACTGGATAGGTTTTATTGTACTTTAACCTGATTATAACTATTATTTGAGCACAGTGGATTACAGATAAGTATAACAGGAGCTTGGCAAGTATAGGAAAGATATAGTTAAATTTTATAAGTTCTATTTCATTTTATTGGGAAAGATGTACTTATATTCTTAGTTGTCATTTTGTAATGATTCAACCATCTCCCTGGAATCAGTAAATAGAAAGTAGAGGTACATTTTTCCTGTAAAAGAGATTCCCCCCAGTATTTTTCAGGGTGATGTTGAAAAGAATGACAGAAAGCTTCATTCTGCAAGATGATAAATCACATTAATACTGGTCTGGTTACCATAAAGGGACTTGTCTAAACAATTGTTTCCTGAAGCTGTTATATTATTATTCTATGCCTTTAAGCTACACATTCTAGAAAGTTAGTTTATATTGCTTAGAGATAAGACATGAGATGAAAAGTAAAATAACTGTCAGATTTTCACTTCCTGTATCCATTTCTAAATGAAGTTTATCATTTAGAGCAGGAGTGTCAAACTGGATTTCTGCAAGGGCCAGATCAGCATTCTAGTTCTCCTCCATGGGCAGGCGGGGAGACAGGATGGATTCCTCCTGCAGCACCCTGCTAGCCAAAGTGGGCTATGGAGGGGTTATGGGCATTCCCCCTCCACACCCCATTTTGGCTGGTGGAGTGCTGCAGGAGTATATCCAGGCCAAAAAGGGGGGGCAAGCCCCATTTTCACTAAAAGAGGCACAGTAGGCTGATCCTTTACTATTTCTAGGCTGGCCACATGAGCCAGATTTAAGCACCCCTGATTTAGAGCAAGCAAAATATTCCAAGCTATATGTTAGAATGGATGCCTGTTCCTATTTTACATTAGAATATAATACATATAAATGTCTTATATAAACCCAGGTTTGTAACAATATTTTAATTCAAATTTTATTTTATTCAAAAAAAAAATAAAACACAAAACTCCAAAGACAAACAAACAAAAACATAAAACAAGCAAGACATTGAAAAAGTCATTGAAAAAGAAAAAAAAATGCTAACACCTATAAACATATTATCTCTCATAGTTGAATACTGATTAATATATTACTACAAAATTAATTTCCCCCTCTTTGCAAAACAGGCCTTAAAGATTTTAAACTAACAAATCCATTTGCAAATTACTAACCTGTTATCTATATACTATATTAATGACAAAATAGATAAAAGGAAAATAATAATAACAATAATACAACAGGTACATTAAAGAAAGAAACAGAGTCACTAATCCTGGCTGCGTAAGAACAAGCTATCCGCACAAATGCCATTAAGGACAAAATCGAAAAATCCTCTAATGATGCCAAATGCAGACTTTGCAAAGAAGCTGATGAAACTGTTGATCACATACTCAGCTGCTGTAAAAAAATCACACAGACTGATTATAAATTGCGGCACAATTCAGTAGCACAAATGATCCATTGGAATTTGTGCAAAAATTATAATATTAAAACAGCAACAAACTGGTGGGAACATCAGCCTGAAAAAGTCACCGAAAATCAGATGGTCAAGATCTTGTGGGATTTTCACATACAAACAGACAAAATACTGGCGCATAATACACCAGACATCACACTGGTTGAGAAAAAATAAGGTCACAATCATAGACATCGCAATACCAGGTGATAGCAGGGTCACTGAGAAGGAACATGAAAAAATCGCAAAATATCAGGACTTAAAAATTGAAATTCAACGACTATGGCACAAACCAGCAGTGGTAATTCCAGTGGTAATTGGCACACTGGGTGCTATTCCAAAAGCACTGGAATTACATTTAAAACAGTTAAAAATTGATAAAATCACCATAAGTCAAATGCAAAAAGCCGCACTGCTTGGATCTGCACGCATATTACGAAAATACATTACAACGTCCTAGGCTCCTGGGTGGGGCCCGACTAGTAACCAATGCCAAATCCGGTGAAACAACTGGCCGCTGTGATACAATTGTATAATAATAATAATAATGAAATACAAGATTAAAGCTGGGATACAGTGGATAGAATGCAGTATTGCTGGCTAATTCTGTCCACTGCCAGGAGTTTGATCCTGACTGGCTGAAGTTGACTTAGCCTTCCATCCTTCCAAGGATGGTAAACTGGGGACTCAGATTATTGGAGCAATATGTCAACATTGTAAATTAATTAGAGGGTGGTTTAAAGCAATATGCAAATTTAAGTGTTACTGCTAAAGTTTCAAAATCCTCTGTTAACAAATTATTATTGTTAACTCATAGAACATTTTCCACAGTATTTTTACATATCCCAAATATTTCAAAGATTAATAGTAATTTATTCTGGATGGTTTGTAATAAGATTTTTATGGTGATGGAGGATGGATTTTTATGGAGACAGTGAAATGGAAGTGGAGATAGTGAGAGAAATTGTCTGAATAATCAATGCTTTCCATAGAAATGCAATTAATTTGTGAGGCATTTGGGCATTACAGAGAATATTGATGTTGAAATATGAGCCACTTAAAACTAATGCTAATGGACTGATATGGTAGAAGATATAGAGAAGATTAACAGATGTTTACCACTATCTATGGGATGGGTATACAGATCAGAAGAATCTTAGGATGATGTGGATAGAGGAACCACTGGATATGTTTAGGATTATCATCAATATATTCCTCTCCCCCCTTCCCCATACACTGTTTACCATTGTTAGAGCTTCAGTGCAGGACAGATAAAGCATTGAAGAAGGATTGGGGAAAAGGGGATCTAAAAAGTAACCTTTTATTCCAGTTTGCACTTTATTTCAATATTTAGATAAACATTTATTAAAATTCTATTAAAATTAAAGCAAATATTTTAAGTCCCCAGTATTTAAGAGTCCAAGTTTTTCCTAATCAAACTAAATTCTCTACATTAGTCTAATATTGAATAGAATAGAATTCTTTATTGGCCAAGTGTGATTGGACACACAAGCAATTTGTCTTTGGTGCATATACTCTCAGTGTACATAAATAAAAATAAAATAGAATACATTCATTAAGAATCATAAGATACAACTCTTAGTGATAGTTATAGGTTACTGATAAGCACCGGGATTTGCAACCCACCTCTGGAAGCAATTGTTTTTTCTGCAGCTATAATTATCCATTGAAGTCTGTGTCTGTCTTGTTTGGTTGCCGAACCAAACCAGACAGTTATAGAGGTGCAGATGACAGACTCAATAATTCCTCTGTAGAACAGAATCAGCAACTCTTTGGGCAGAATGAATTTTCTGAGTTGGCACAGAAAGAACATTCTTTGTTATGCTTTTTTGATGACTTTTTTGATGTTAGGTGTCCATTTTAAGTCTTGAGATATGATAGAACCTTGAAACTTGAAGGTCTCTACGGTTGATACTGTGTTGTCTAGCATTGTAAGAGGTGCATCAACATTATTTAACTTACCATCATATTTTCTAATGGTGGTGTGCCTCGTGATTTTTTTCATGAAAAAAGTGTGCCTTTGCACAAAAAAGGTTGAAAAACACTGTGCTACATTATT